>NC_081350.1:19969323-19980597 GCF_029784015.1 Lycium ferocissimum
AAAAATTTGGGACAAGCCAAAATATCATACGAACTCGTCGAACCCCTCAAAACTCCAAAGGGATATTTTTACCTTTTTATAAAAGTGAACTAAATTTTCCCACTTAACCACTTCTAAACCCAATAAAAAATAACCCCAACCTCTCCGGAAAAACCAACCTACTAATATAAATCACTTTCTAATTTAAACGAAATAATTTTTTTTTTCGCCGTTTTCAAAAGAAATTTCCCTCAAAAAAAAATTCAAAATTTACCTCAACTTTCCGTTTCTCATCCAAAACTTAGAGGCCCCCCCATAATCCTTCAACTATACCTCCATCCTTGTCCAACGCAAGAGTTGTTTCAAATTTGCGAATCGGCCCCCATTAGCCACACATTCCCAAAACCATGTATACAACTTAACCTCCCAATACCAACCCACTAGAAAATGCCCACGAACAACACTTTGGCTTCAAAACCCCATCATCACAACCTCAAGATGCAAGGAACCCACCACATTTTAAAATAAGCCCCACCGCTATTCCAAAAATTCACTTAAAAAGTAAACCCCCAACCGATTTCATCGAAACCATTTTCGAAGAATCCAACCACAAATTTTAATTCGCTATCAAATACTAATCAAATTTAACCCAACTAATTTATAGTATAAATTTGGCACACGCACCTCCCAAAAATTACCAAAAATTAAAGGTTTCCCTCATCCATAGGGGAAAACAGAAGTTTTTTTCCTCGGGACAAATGATCCAATTTGAATGGGGGAAAAAGAAATTGAAATCAGTTTCCAATCCTTTTTCCCAAATTTTTTCCTGTGGGTTTTGGATTCCGTTGAGTTAAAGATGATTAAATTAAAACGTTAGTACTTGGGAATTTGGTACATGGTCGAAGAGGGTTTTAAAAGGGGTTACGGGTCCACGAACTCGTCCGCGGAGTATTCAGGGGTAGCTTCGATTGGATTGGGGGGGTAAAAATTAGAATTGAAGGCCCCAGAGGGGTCACTTTTTGGGGGTCGCTTAAGGGTTGCTCCGCTAAAGCAAGGAGTTTTTTCCCCCGGGACAAAGTATGTCGGGTTTCGGGGGGTTTTCATGTATTCCTCCCGAGTCGTGGTCCCAAGAAAATTTAAGAAGGTGAAAGAAAATGGTTATGAAATCGAAACTTTACCTTCCGGTGGCCGGGCAAGGTTTGCGTCTTTATTAAAAGGTTGGGTTGGGTTCTAAAAAAAATTGGAGGCCCATTATAACGTTCATAGGTCAATAGGGATTAAAGCATTTTACAAAGCACATTTTTAAAACCATAGGGGGGGAAATTTAAATTTTAAAAATTAAAAATTTTGGTTTTTTATCTAAGTTTGGGGAGTTCCGGCCCAAAAGGGGCGGGAGAGAAATTTTTTGGGACGCTTTCCCCAAAGGGGTTTTCCCCGGGATTGCCCTATTAAAGTTTCCCTTTTTAGTTACCGCCTTCTTCTTCCCAAAAGGCGCCGAGGACGAGCGATTTTTTTAATTATCCAAATGTAACAACCCATTTGGTCGTTTAGCACTTTTAGGCATAATTTTCCCCAAAACCCCCTTTTTGGGGGCAAAACCCGCCTTTCCTAAAAATCCGGGTTTTTCCGGTGATTTTGGGCTATTTAATCGACGATTTTTTGTCCTCTTTTGACAGCGAGGACGAATGTTAAAAGGAAAAAAGAATGTCACACTCCATAATAATCCTTGCTACTTGTTTTAAAAACAAGAAAAAACGAGTTAAGAAGGTTCAAGGAAAGTTAATCGAGTTAGTAAGAATATCGTTATAAATAGGGTTGTTTTTTGGATTCGAGGGGACCCGGGGTAACCTAAAGGATTTGAAATCGCTTAAAGTATGTATAGAGGTAATGTGGGGCCCCTTTTAAATTTTTTTGGATTATTAGTAATGAAAAGAAAGGACAAAAGATGGGAATATACTTTTTCGACGTTTTTCGTGGGTTTTCGGGATTTCCCACTTATGGTTACCGGGGTTTCCCACGACCCTTCGGACATGTTTTGAATTGTTAGGATGAAAATTACCGGATATGTAGTATAAGAGGTTACAGAGGTTGGAAGAGGATTAGAATTTAAACAAAATGAATGGGAAAAAATTTCAAAAAAATTTCCTTAATTCGTTTTTAAAACCTTATTTGGAGGCATATCTCCTAGTATATGAGGAGTTTTAAGGTGTTTCAAAAGCCAAAAAATTGTTCATCGAGTTAGTTTGCAACGAACAAAAAAATTAAAATGATATCGGGGAAGGGAGATAGGGAGATTCAAGTGGGGCCCGAGAAATTAAGATTTATTCAAGATACAAATTTAGACTTTAACTTCCGATTTCGTTCAAGTCACAATTTATCTACAAATTTTTTTTGGGATAAAGCATTAATGGAAATTGGGAAACCCACTTAATCGTGGTGTTAAGTTAAAATTAGTGGAAACAATGACCCAATATGAACATTAACATGCCATGTCCAAAAGATGACTAAAAACATCTTAAAAAAGTTTTTCACTAGACATACAAATATACATTTAAACGTGATTCATCCACTAAAATTTAAATTATAGGGGGACAAAAGAAAGAAAGGGGGTGGAATTCAGCCTTTGGATAAAATAAGGCATCCATGTGAAGCAGCTTTTTGAAATTTAAGCATCTACTCCCCTTTAGAAAGTATAAAATTATTTAAAGACCCAAAAAGGGGGGGATCTTTTTCACAAAATTTTGTCATTCATTTTGGCATAAAAAATGGCAAAGGTGTAAGAATCCCACACACATACAATTGTCTTGTAAACAATTAAAAAAGAAAGAAAAAAGGGAGAAACAAAAAAATGAGGCTTGGCCACATTTGCCTAAATTTGTAGAAAAAAAGGGAAATTTTTAAATGTAAATTTTAATTTTAGTGACCTGTTAAGGGAGCATGTGACCAACTTGTAGGCATCAAAGTTGAACCAAATAATGATAAGGGAATCAGCCATTTTTCATTTCCCCACAACAAAAAAAAAAAAACCTAGAGAGGAAAGAAAAACCCGCCGGGGTTTTTAGCCCTTGAGTTTTGGGATCCAAAAATTTTTTTAAAAAATGTTTCCCCTTTAGGGTCCCTAAAACGGGGAAGATAGTTTTTGGGAGCAACAAGAACCATTTCCATCTCAAGTCACCAACTCTACCCCAAGTAGAAGTCTTTCCGGGAAGATCTAACTTTTTTTTCAGAAAGGTGGGTGAGATGTGTGAATATAAGTTGTATGCATGAAATAAGGTGTGTTGAGGGGAAACATAAAATGGTAGTTATGGGGTTAAAGGTGTTGATGTTGAAGTATGGTTGAAATTGACAACATGAATCGTACGATAAAATCGCAAAGAAGGGGGAATGTTATTTGGGCCTAGGGACTGCTTTTGGAATTAATGGACGGGATTTTCAATAAATATGGTTGTTACCATCATAGATCTCATGGTAAAAAAAAATGAAAAGAATTGGAAGGTTAAAGGTGAAGTTATGTTAGTTTTTTAAAACGGTTGAATCTATGATTTTACGGAAAGTTGGGGATTTTTTTTACCTTGGGGTGTTTTGTGAAGAAGTTAGTGAACTGTTTTTACTTGATATTTTGATTGTTATTATCATGAATTTTATGATGGAAATGAAGGTGTTTAATGGTTGGAGTTGAAACTAAAGTCAGGGGTTGTTTTAAGGATTATAAAAAAGGACATATAAAAGGCCCAAGGAATTTAAAAAGGGTTTTTACTTGTCCGGGGGGATAATTTTCATAACTTATGAAATTATAAGAAAAGAAGACATGAAATGATGTATAAAAATCGAGTGGTTGGCTTAGTAGTCGGGAAAGTTTTTTAAAAATTTAACATCGTTAGGGTTTTCGGGGTTTGAGACCCCTTTTGGGAAATTGTTTAAAGACCCGTTTTGACTTTGTTTTCATTAAGTTGGAAAAAAAATAATTAAAGGTTAAAAATACATCATATTGGATGTTGGGGGGTTGTTATAAGTTGTTACATGCAAAAAGTTAAGGTTTCAAACTAATAAAAGTAACTTGAGAATGTCGAAGCCGATGTGAATCGTTATCGGGGGGTTTTGGAAACGGCCCTTTAGAATATGGGGGATCCGATTGGTATTGAACACATAATTATTGAGTTGTATTGGTAGTATGTGGTTGGGGTTTTGAAAAAGGGGAAAACATCGCCCAAACATTTTAGAAAGGAGTTACTAACGGAAAAACGCTTTTAAACTCCCCGAAGGGTTTAAAAAGTTTTCTTTTCCTTTTTTATAGGTTTTTGGGGAATGGGTTTTCCCCAATTGTGTGACGAAAAGCACTAAAGACCCCGTCCGAAAGGGAAACAATTTAAGGAAAAAACTTTGGGGAAAGTTTTAAAACCGTTTCCCCATCGAGGTAGGGTTTCCGTTTTTTCGTTCAGACCCTGTTTGAAACGATGTAAATGGGGGGGGTTGACGGGGAAAAACCCATAGGGCCTTTGGCACGGGAGGTAAATTCCATTTTAGGGGTTTGGGATTTACCGTTACGTGGGCCCCTTTTCGGGTATTATGGAACCTTCGCGGGCTTTTCGCCATTATTGTGATACTGGCGCGGGTCGCCGCCATTATTACGATATTTTTCGCGAGGGCATTTATTGGATTTCATGTATTTGATAAATTTTTCTTTGTTCCCCCCACCGGGCATAAAGAGGGAATTAAAAATGGAATCGAATAGGGAAACGCAATTCCCAGTACGAACCCTGGGAAACCCCCGATTGCGGCATTATTTTGAGGTTTATTCCACGCGAGGACGCATCCCATATTCTAGTGCTAGTGAGTAATTATCACCCAGTTGTATCTTTATCCCATACTAGCTCCCCACCTTTTCGGAAAATGGTTTTAAAATCGATTTTTTTGGGGGCTGCAATAACAAAAGACTTGACTTGTTTATTGCATAAAGGGGGAATAATTGAGGGCCGACACTGCAACATGCTTTCCCTATTACTCTTATTTTTATAAAGGGGTTTGGAGAGGACGGAGGGCCCGAGGTTTCGCCGGGGATTGGGAGGAGAGAGGTTCCCAGGTTTCGCCCGGAGACCCAGAGGGACAAAACCCGAGGTTTCGCCGGGGGATCGAGAAAGGGGAGGACCCGAGGTTTTGCCGGGGGATTGGAGGGGTTTGGCCCGAGGCCCCCGGGAACGAGGAGGTCCGAGCCCGGGTTCCTTTTTTCCCGGGTCGGGAGAAAAAAAAGCTCGATCCGGAAAAGGTTTTTTCCCCAGCCGAAAAAGGGGACATGGGCTTCGGTCCCCCCTGGCCCGGGCCGGGGGGGTATTTTACGGGTGTACGGAGGGGGTGGAGGTGGGTTTTTCCCCATTGATAACATTTACATAAAACGATACCCTATTGATAAAACTCCATTTGAATTCATTATTCATCACGGCAAAAATTTTCCGATTGATTTTGATTTGCCAATTCCAAAATTTTGTTTTTTGAGTATTTATTTCAAAGGTAGGAATCGAGGGTTTATAGAATTCCCCCCTGGTTTTTAATCCGAGATATCGGAAACCCTGACTATCGGGAAGCAAGACTTTTTAGGCTAGAGTGCGACCCCGTTTGATTACTTATCCGCCACTTCGTTTTGCTTCTTTTTTATATTTAACCAACCATTGTCTTTTGCCCCTGATACCTACGAGCCTCGTGTTGTGCCACACCCCAACCCTTGGAGGCAGGATTTTCGGGGATGTTCGAGTCTCACGAACCCCTTTTGAGGCATTCTTCAAAGACGTTTCGGGTGAGCCATTGCAACCCGAGCCCCCTCCTTAGATTTTCGTTGTTCTCATCCCAAAAAAGGGGGCCCTATCCGGGGGCCAGTTCCGTTATCCATTCAAATTGAAACTTTTTAAAATTTTTTAAAAGTTCAGACCGATTTTTGGGGGAAATTTTTTATAATAAGATTTATTCCCCATGTCGTATCAAATTAAGGTAGTTATTTGGGTTGCCACCGGGGGGGCCCGGTTGCGGGGGCCCCCACGATCCAGATTTGGCGGAAATTTAAACCCAAAGGGTTTTCTCATTGCCAATTTTGGTGCCAAGCCAAATGCTTTCCTTTAATCTAACCCATTAAACCAAGACAAAAGAATTCCGCCTTCAAACCCACCGCTTTTCCCCTTCATCATACATTGGGGAATCGAGCTCTATTTCCACCGGTTACATCTCTTTTGGGTCTCGTTTTTAACCATCCCCTTACCATTTGCCGAGTTGGTAATTATTCAAGCACCCCAAAACCCGGGGACTATATTCTTCAAAACTCCATTTTTTTTGTGTTTTTCCCATAGTTTCAACAAACCCCTTACTAATTTAATACGATTACTACTTCCCATCGTCTCAATTTTTTCTATTTATACCTTTTTTTCACTCCCCCCAAAGTTCCAACATAACCACTTCATATTTGATTCGGGAAAACCTCCTCCTTTGTAAAAGTGTAAGGATCCACATTTCCACCGTTTGTTTTTGATCGCATTCTTAGTAAAAATGGAGTTCACCCCAAAGCAGAAAGTTTAATGGGTGAAATTTTGAGGGGCGTTGTTTTTCCCCCATTTTATCATTTACCATTTGACGCTGGGGGCCGCGGGTTTAATTGTAGAGCAGGTTGTTGAGTACTGGGCCCGGGTCCCCCTTGGGTCACCCACGAAGTTTGGGCCTATTTCCCTCACCGGGCCACTAAAGGTCCTTTGTACCCTTCCCGAGTTACCTTTTTAAAATCCACGTTTTCCCCCCCTCGTAATTGGCATTTTTGGCCAGGAAGAGCATTGGGGAGGGTAGTAGCTAAAAATTACCAAGATGACAGAACTTTGGGTTTTTAATCGTATTCAACCCTTGGGTGAGTTTTGACCCATCGATCCAAAAACTAATTTTCCCCGCAAAGGCTTGGGGCACATTAACCCCAATAAGCATTCTAGTATTTGATCCTAGTTTTCTTCAACATTCATTCGCAAAAATTTTCCCAATGCGAATTTTTTCAATTTTACCTGCCCTTCTCTAAAATTTTTAAATTGCATAGGTAATTTTGGAAAAGTAATAAAACGGATTTTCCCAAAGGAAACCCCGCACCAAATCAAACTTTTTGTCCACCGTTAAAAATAGGCTCCTTGGGTTTAACCCAGTAAGGCCCCAAGTAACCTTTGAAATCAATAATACTTTGGAACTTAATACATCATAGCCTTCATCAGGTAGAAAACCGATAAACAACCTATTCCAATTTGTCAACGCCCGCATTATCCCGGGTTCAAAAAAAGCTATCAGACCCCCTATTTTTTTCGCCCCATTTTCCCCGGGGGTTTAAAGGGCTACCCCCGATTTGAGGAATTGTCGGCGTGGGCCATTTCAAAAGGGGGTGTTTGAACAAATTAATCCATGGTGCATCGGGTTTCTTTGGTTCCCCCTTCGTTTCCTCAAAAGCTTAGTTTTTCCCTTCCCCAGTCATCAACCACCATGAGTACTAGTCTCCCCCCCTTTCCCTACTCAGTTTTGGGTTTCCACCCCCGTAGTAGTTGGTTTTCCGGGGCCCTTTTTTTTGTCACCCCCTAGCTCCCCCAGTCGGAGAGGGAGTACTCATCTTGTAACACAGAGAAGTTGGTCAACCCTTCCGGGCGGCCCTTTGTCAAAGAACGATTTCCCCCCTGGTGGAATTTAGCCCGCCCCACTTCCAAAGGAACAAGGGTTTCTTTGGGGGCCGCCCCCGCCCGTTTTCCCTCCCTTCGCCATTTCCGACGATCTGCACGTTACTATCGTGGCCCGAACGGGGGAAAAAAAACATTTTTTTAAGGAGTTTTTAAACCACGATGTTACCAAGTTGATCTCGAAATTTTCAAAGTCTAAATCTAAATAAAATTCAATAAATAAATAATGCTAAAAAGAAGTCTAAAATAAGGACAAAAAAGTCTTTATTCAATTTTTAAATACTTTGGTGCAATTTTAATTTTGGAGAGCCTTTAATTTTTAGGAATTTGCGAAAAGATCGAACTAATCTTTCATAACTTAATATCACAAAGAGTGACAAAAAGTAATTGTAAATTTAATTTTAATATTACTAAGTCGGGCAAATGACACTAGTAACTATATATAAGCTGAGGATAGTGAGGTTTTGTAATCCTATATTCTCACAACTCCAATAAGATGGTTACGTGGCTTTTTCAATTGACTTTTCCTTGCGATATCTTTATTTTTCATTTTTTGCCCTCCTTCAATTTTTAATACCACACCACATGAATTTTTATAATTGGTTTGTTGCACAACTTTTTTAAGAATCTCTTCTTGCTACTTATTGAGTTATTCCTCCGGTCAATATTATATGGTTGTTTTAATTTTTTATATTTAGTTTCATATATTTTTTATATATAATAAATACGGTATTTTTTTTTCAAATCTATCCTTATTTAGATAAGTGAATTTTTGTATAACCTAGAAATCATGTTACGTTGATATTTCCTCCGTCCATTTTTACTTATCCAGTTTGAATCTGACACACCCGGAGAAATAAATAAAATGACAATTTAACCATATTACTCTAATTATTATAAAATATCTAAATAATTGAAATCAATCAAACATATTCTGGTCCTCACATCCTCACAACTCTAATAAGATGCTTTACATGGCCCCCAGAGTCTTCCCCAGTTGACTCTTCCTTGCATATTTTCTTTTTTAATTTTTGCTCTCCTTCATTTTTTTTAAAACCACTCACATGGATTTTTATAATTGGTTTATTGACAACTTTTTTAAGAATCTCTTCTTTCCACTTATTAAGATATTCCTCCGGTTTTTTTTTTTTTTTTTTTTTTACAAATTTAGGTTACTTATTTTATTTCATCTAAAACTAAGGTTAAAGATCACATTTGACACATAAAATAATGAGTGAAAAATTAATAAATATCAATAGAAATCTATTTTTCTCTATAATAAAAACTGCATGCTCACAAATTCATAAAAATACAAAAATATTTTCTAATTTATGATCTCCCCGAGTTGTAATTATCATATTTTATCATGTTAGTTTATAGAGTAGCGAATCACTTACGTCCTTTTGGTATTTGCTAAATTTCCTACCAAACTTACTTCCTCAAAAATATATTTTTTTAAAACAATTATTCAATTATATGGCGAATCAAATTTAATAAATATGAAAACTTATCAATAAGATATGATTACATGCAAATACACTAAATGAATTATGTAATAATCACTAAAGGATGTGTCAACGGGATGGGTCACTCCTTAAAAAAGGTCTGTCAAGGCTTGGGCATGGAAAAGTCCTAGGGAGGTTCCTTAGAATGGCCCCCATGCGCGCGAACCGGATATATCGGCTCCCAGTGGATAGGGGACACGGGGTAAAAAAATAAAAAAAAAAAAAAATTATGTAGTAGAAATATGTGAGACAAATTATACTTATTTGATAAAAATTATGTTATATTTTATATTTTGAGTTGGGCGAGCAACAAGCTTTCAGCAACTAGTTTAAGTCTATAAATAGGCTTTTATTCTAGCAAAGATCACCAAAAACAAAGAATCCTCCTCCTTTGTTATTACTACCTAGTTCCTTCTCTCTCTCATTTGTTCTCTTATTATTTTATTGTTCTTTTGGTCTTTTATTTTTCTCTTCTAAAACTTGTTGGTATTATTTAATTTTGATTCATGTATCCTCTAATTAATTAGAGAAGGGCTTGTTTAATCCTAGGGGAACATTTCACTACTTTAAATAGTTCTTAGAAGTTTTAGACGATCGAAGTCATTTTATAAATATATTATCGTAGTAATATTTTATTTTTCAACCTTGTTGTTATTATTATTATTATTATTATTATTATTATTATTATTATTATTATTATTATTTTAATACGGTTTTGTATTGTGATTTTCCCAACAAAGTAATCTCACTATTTTAGTACAAATGATGAGATAAAATAATATCGGAATTAGTAATACTTCAAACCAAACATGGGATAAAGTTAATCCCAAATTTTATTCCCGACTTATTATTCTTATTATATGACAAACGACCCTTTTTTATGACTTAATCACGTTGTATATTAGTATGAGCAACAATGCTTCAAAATTGACCACATTTGTAAATCTTACAAAACGACCACATTGTATTCTCTCTCTTATCGTTGTAGTTCAACCCAAACTAGCGAATACTTACACTTAGATCTCATCGCTTTACGCCATCTTCTCTCAATTATTTTTAATCATACCCGCGAACTAATGATTGGGCCCACGACGTTTTCTTTCCCTTTTTTCCCCTTTCCCTTTTTTCTACAGAGGCTATATCGAACCGATCCTACGACTCCCTTTTTTTGTAAACGTGGCGTAAACACCAATGAAAACTGCAATCAAAACTATTAGATATAGCCGAAAAGCTTCTCCGATGACCTCGTCCATATTTTTTTTGTTTCATCCTTTTTCTATTGGTGAAGCTCAAATTCAATGCAAAACCTCACGAAAACTCAACACGCGACACCGACCAACAGCAAATACGTCACTTCTCTTAATCGATCTATGTTTATACCCACTTATACAATATTGTATAAATGTGTACAAGCGTATTTTCATGTATAATACGTAAAATTATATTTTTTCGTGCACATACCTACACTTTCATTGTATAAGAGGCCTCCGTGGAAGTTTGTTCTTTTTTTCTTTCTTCTTCCTATTATTTTTTTTGGGATTTTACTTGCAAGCTTATTCAAAGTTATACATCATTACACATGTACCGCACATGTATAGTAAAATCTAAATTGAATTTTTAGTATTTTTTTCTTATTTTCTCGAACAATCCTGTGTATAAAAGTCGATTTGCTTATTGATTTTTGTCAAATTACGAACGTCAACAAATTTGTTCAATTTTTTTTTTTAATTTATTCTATTTGGAACTTAGGAAGAATAAAATTTAGGGTTTTCGAGTTGTTTTTGGTTGTTTTGAATTGTTATCAAAATGTTAAGAATCAAAAGTCAAGAGCCTTAAAATTTATGAGGAAGGAACAATAACGACAACTTGTAGAGAAAAAAGTTATTTTGGGACCTTGGGCCCATTATCTCTGGACTATAGATTTGCAAAGTTACAACTGGGTCACTTACTTGCAATGTATGTGTATGAGTTGTACTTATGTAAATTACCCTTTTTTATAGTAAATTATTGAGCAAAATGACATGAATAGCCTTTATAAATAAGAAAATGGTATTAAGTATGCACTTATCGGTTTAATCCTTTAAGTATTGAAAAACTTATCATTAATGTTTTCT
>NC_081350.1:19980697-20002539 GCF_029784015.1 Lycium ferocissimum
ACGAGCCTAGTGTTGTGCTCATACTACTCTTGCTACACTCATGCAGGTGTAGAGTTATTTTCGAGAGGCGATGTTCGGAGTCTCGCGACCGTTTCGAGGCATTCGTCAAAGACGTTTGGGTGAGCTATTGCAACCCGAGTCTCTCCTTAGATTTCGTTGTTCTCTATCCTTCAACGAAGTCGTATCCGATTGAGTCCGTTATCTATTCAAATTGTAAACTTCTTAGAAGCTCTTGTATGAGTCTAGACCCATTTTGGGAATTTCTTATAATAATAGTATTTATTCCCGCATGTTGTATCAAATTAGGTAGTTATACGAAGGGTTCGCCCACCAGGGAAGGTTAGTGTGGGTGCCCGCATGATCCATGAAATTCCGGATTAAAGTTTAAACTAAGGAATTGAATCAAGGGGAAATACCGATATTATGGTTTAGACCTTACTCCATTGAAGGAACTTGGAGAACGCCTTTGAATTCTCCTAAGTCCAAGCTTTCAATATTATGAGAAACCCCAAAGCAACATTAATAACAAAAATGCTTGGCATTTCTACCTCGTTTCTCGTGCCAACTGATCCCAAAACTCGCTTTTGATGCTTCCAACGGATACCTTGTGAAATTTCACTCAAGTTAGGCTTTTGAATCACTCGAGTTTGACCTTATAATGAATGAGATATGGTGGTTTAAAGTTTTTGGAAAATCTATGATTTTTAATACGAATTTCAGTAGCAATTTCGCAACGTTTAAGCAAAATTACACCAGAAAAACCAGCAGTGAATTCCTTTAGTAAAATTGTCATATCTCCCTCATACGATGGCGAAACGCGAGGAGACTTGTTGCTACAGCTCCGAAATTACGATACGGATCTAACGGTTCAATCGAAACACAAAACAAAGGTTGTTTGCTCATTATGGTACCCTTTTGCTCAAAACGACGTTGGGACAAAAAAAAAACAAACATCATACAACCCGAATACGTCCGAAACTCATCGGAATCAAATCAAAGTTTGTGGACAAGTCCAAAATCATCATACGAACTTGCTCGAACTCTCAAAACATCCAAACGGGATCATTTTGATCCGTTTTTATCAAGGTGAACTCAAATTTGTTGACTTAACCAGTTTCTCAACCAATGACTCAAATCACACCCGAACCTCTCTGGAACCAAACCAACGACTCGACTAAGTCATAAATCACATTCTAGACTTAAACGAACTATCAGAATTCAATTTCGGCCACGTTTACTCAAAAGTCAACTTTCGCTCAACTTAGAACTTCAAAATTTCACAACTCATATTTTCTTCTCTGATTCTCATCCGAAAACTTAGATGCAGCACCCGATAATCCTTCAACTATACCTCCATCCTTGTCCAACGCAAGAGTTGTTTCTAATTGTCGATCACAATAAAATCCCATTTAGCCTATGACCAGTTCGGCTTAGATGGACCATCGCATATACAACTTTAACACCTCCATCAATACCAACCCACTATGAAAATGCCCACGAATCAACACTCTTGGCTTCAACAATTCCCTCATCATCACTAACCTCGAAGATGCTAAGTGAACCCACGAACACACTTTACAAGTGAATGAACACTACGTCTATTCCACTAGACTTCACTTATCATAAATAATAATCAAACTCGATTTCTATACAATTTGTGCACACGAAACCATTTTTCGAACGAACTCACAACCACTAATTATATTCTTACGCTATCACAATACTAATCAAATTTAAGCCAACTCCACATTTCATAGCCTATACAATTTGTGCACACGCACACTTTGCAACTTATCTCATAAACGTATCAGATACCAATTATTCCGTCCCTATAGTGAAGATTGATTTATCTGAGTATTTTTTTTTTTCGCATTTGTCACATCATCAAAATAACACTCTTGCCAAAATACCATAAGAACTCTTACTTTGCTATACGCTTCCCAAAACTGATCATATCATCAAATAAATCGCTCTTATTAAGCCATAAATGCACTTTTTTTCTCGCCTTCCGAGAAAACCCAATACTATAATTATGGAGATCCTATGACCCTATGAATCGCCTCTCCCATCTCTTCAACCAACCTCACAATAACGAGCCTAACCACGACTCACACACATAAAGTAGTGAAACCTTAAGTCATATCTAGAAACCGAACTTAGTCACGCATCTAAATTAGGACAACACAACTCGTAAATTGTACCATCACATGTCGGAAACAACCGTTCGCGCAAGAATTTAAGGATGAGTTCCCATCATCCGGGAGAAGGTAAAACGAGAAGTTCGGATACCAATTGTTTGGGATCAACTAGATACCAATTTGAATGAAGTAGCACGAAATAATGAAAGAATCTGAAGTTTCCTAGATGTCCCATAGCCTCCCAATTATAAGTGTGGTTTGTGGATTCCGTTGAGTTAAAGTATGATTAAATTAATGGGTTACGTTAGTACTTGGTAGTGATTTAAGGTACTATGGTCGCAAGAGGTTATAGGGTGATCGGATGGTGTCCTACGAACTTGGCTGCGGAGTATTCGGTGGTATGCTTCCGCATTGTGATTTGGAGGTGTAAGTAAGACTTAGAATTAGCAAAAGGGTTATGAGTGGATCGGTTGTTGGGATCGCTTAAGGTTGCTCCGCTAAAGCAAGGAGTCTTTCCAAGCTTTCAATATTATGGATAGAGACAAGAGTATGTTGTGGTTTCGGGTTGGTCTTCATGTATTCCTAAGGAGTCGTGGTACGAAGAAAATTTAAGAATGGTGAAAGAAGGGTTAGTGAAATCGGTTGTTTGCTCAATACTTTACCGATTCAGTGGGCAAGGTTTGCGTCTTATTCAAAGGTTGGTGTGGTTCTAAGAAAAAATTGTGAGGCCTATCTATAACGTTCATAGGTTGGGTTATATAGGATTAAAGCATTTTGACAAAAGCAGTGCTTATATTCGGAAACCGAGGATGGGGGGAAATTTGAATTTGGAAATTGAAAATTTGGTCTTTTATCTAAGATAGAGGGAGTTCTGGCTAGTAAGGCGAGAGAGAAATGTTTATGATGCATTCCGTAGAGGTTTCCCGCATTGTCCTATTAAAGATTCTTTAGTTACCCCGTCGGCGTTCATTCTCTGTCGCTCGAGGACGAGCGATTGTTTAATTGGTATCGATGTAACGACCCATTTGGTCGTTTAGCACTTTTAGGCATAATATTCCTAAAACACCCTTTTTCGTGGTCAAATCTTGCTTGTCTATAGTACGCGATAACGGGTGATTCGGTTATTTAATTGACGAGTTTTAGTCCTCATTTGACATGCGAGGACGAATGTTCTAAAGGAGGGAGAATGTCACACTCCATAATAATCCTTGCTACTTGTATTAAAACAAGAAAGAATGAGTTAAGAAGGTTCAAGGAAAGTTAATCGAGTTAGTAAGAATATCGTTATAAATATGGTTGTCTTAAGTATCTCGAGGTGACCAGGTAACCTAAAGGATTTGAAATCGCGTTATGAGTATGTATATGAGGTAATGTGAGTGACCTTTTAAAGTATTTGAGATTATTAGTAATGATATAGAAGATGGACAAAAGATAGGAATATACTTTTTCGATTGGAGTTTCGTCGAAGCTTTGTGAGTTCTACTTATGGTTATTGTGATTCTACGGACCCTTCGAGACATGTATATGAATTGTTATGGATGTAAATGACTGTGTATATGTATGTATAAGAGGTTACATGAGGTTGGAAGAGGATTAGAAGTTAAACGAAATGAATCGGAACAATTTCGGTAAAATCTCGGACCCGATTTTAGCCTATATTGTAGGAGGCATATCTCCTAGTATATGAGGAGTTTTAAGGTGTTTCAAAAGCCTAAAATTAAGTTCATCGAGTCTAGTTTGCAACGCAACAAACAGCTCGTCAAAATGATATCGGGGTAAGGAGATATGGATGATTCAAGTCGGGCTGAGTATTAAGACTATCTCAAGATACAAAGTAGAGACTTTAACTTCCGATTTCGTTTGAAGTCACAATTTATCTACAAATTTTGTTTGGTATAGAAGCATTAATGGAAATTAGGAACTACTTAATCGTGGTGTTAAGTTAAAATTAGTGGCAACAATGAGCCAATATGAACATTAACATGCCATGTCCAAAAGATGACTCAAAGTCATCTTAAATAAGACTACTATGGGAGACATACAAATATACATTTAAATGTGATTCATCCACTACACTTACATTATATTGGGGACAACCAAATTGAAAGAAAGGAGTGTGGAATTCAGCCAAGTGACTGAAAATAAGGCATCCATGTGAAGCATGCATTTGAATATTTAAGCATCTACTACTTTATGAAAGTATACATTATTTTAGGAAGACCCAACATGGTGGAGGGATCATTTCACATTAAATATTGCTCATTCATCTTGGCATAATTACAATGGACAAAGGATGGTGTATGAATCATTCACACACATACAATTGTCTTGTAAACAATTGAAAAGAAAGAAGAAAGGAGAAACAAGAAGGTGAGGCTTGGCCACACTTGGCCTAAAGTTGTAGAAAAAAATGGAATTTTAAGTGTAAAGTTAATGGAGTGACTCATGCCATAAGTGGAGCATGTGACCAACTTGTAGGCATCAAAGTTGAACCAAATAATGACTAAGGAATCAGCCATTACATTCATTTCAACTTCACAACAAAGAAAAGAAAACCTAGAGAGGAGAGAGCTTTCGGCCAAGGGCTGATTTTTGAGCCCTTTGAGTCTTGATCCAAAAATTATTTTCCAAGGTGTTTCAACCCTTTAGAAGGTCCCTAAAACGTGAAGATAGTCTTTGGAGCAACAAGAACCATTTCCATCTCAAGTCACCAACTCTAGCCAAGTAGAGAAGTCAAGTTGTCAAGGTAAGATCTAACTTTCTTTTCATGTATTAAGGGTGATGTAGATGTGTGAATATAAGTTGTATGCATGAAATAAGGTGTGTTGATGTTGGAACATGATGGTAGTTATGGGGTTATATGTGTTGATGTTGAAGTATGGTTGTAACTTGACGAACATGAATCGCGTGCATAAAATCATGAAAGTTGGTGTTGGAATGTTAGTTGGCCGTAGGGACTGTTTTGGTGGAATTAATGGACTGATTTTCTTTAATAAATATGGTTGTTACTATCATAGATCTCATGGTAAAAATAATGAAAAGAATTGGAAGGTTAAAGGTGAAGTTATGTTAGTATTAAAATGGTTGAATCTATGATTTTATGTGAGTGATGTTGAAGCATGGTGTAGCCGTGTGTGGACTGTTTTGTGAAGAAGTTAGTGAACTGTTTTTACTTGATATTTTGATTGTTATTATCATGAATTTTATGATGGAAATGAAGGTGTTTAATGGTTGGAGTTGAAACTAAAGTCATTTGTGAGTTGTTATAAGGATTATAAAAATGACGATATAGCGTAGTTGCGTATGAATTGATGTTGTACTTGTCGTGTGGATAGCTGGTCATAACTTACTGAAATTATATGAAAAGAAGACATGAAATGATGTATAAAAATCGCATGTGGTTGGCTTAGTATGTTCGTAAACGTTTGCAAAATTCAACATCGTTATGTTGTCGGTTAGAGGCTGTTTTTGGACATGTTGTGGTAGTGGACTGTTTTGGACTTGTATTTTCATTAAGTTGGAAAGAATAATTATAAGTTAAAAGTATACATCATATTGTATGTTGGATGGGCTGTTATAAGTTGTTACATGCAAACGTTAAGGCTACAAACTAATAAAAGTAACTTGAGAATGTCGAAGCCGTATGTGAATCGTTATTGCATGTTATGAATGTGGGCTGTTTAGAATATTGTGTGGGCTGTCCGATTGGTATTGAACACATAATTATTGATGTTGTATTGGTAGTATGTGGTTGGTTTAGATACAAGAGAAAACATCGCCTAAACATCTAGAAAGGAGTTACTAACGTTAGAATACGTTTGAATCTCCTGTAGCTTAACCATAGTTGTTGGCGTCTTGATATAGGTTGAAGTATTATTGGGTAGCGTACACATATTGTGTGACGAATAAGCACTAAAGACCTTGTCCGATCGGAAGCACTTCGGAGGGAAAAAGCTTTGGCGTGAAAGTTCGTGACACATTCGGCATTGAGGTAGGTTACGGTTTACTTTATGTCTAGACTCCTAGTTAGCGAAACGTATGTAAATAGTAGTGATTGACGGGGAAAGCATGATAGGCCTTCGGGCATGGTGTGGAGGTAAATTCCATCTAGGTTGGTATTACCAGGTTATTGTGGGCTTGTCGCCATTATTGTGATCTTGTTATGTGGGCTTGTCGCCATTATTGTGATCTTTATTATGTGGGCTCGTCGCCATTATTACGATATTGTTATGTGAGCTGTCATTGTATTGTGATTTCATGTATTTGATATAATTCTCTCTCTTTGTTCTCCCACCGGTCATATGGAAGAGGAAGGTTATTCGAGAATTGAATATTGAATTGCAATTCCTAGTATGAATCTATGGAACCTATGATTGCGGTGATTATTGAGGTTGATTCCATGCGAGGCATGCATCCCATATTCTATGTGCTATGTGATGTAATTATCACCTAGTTGTATCTTTATCACATACTAGCTCCCTCACCTTATGAAAGGGAAGGGTAATATTGATGATTGGTAGTGGGCAATAATATGACTTGTACTTGTTTATTGCATATTGGTGATATAATTAGGCCGATATCATGCATGACATGCTTTCATATTACTCTTATGTTGTTATAATGGTGAGGAGAGTGATTGAGAGACTCGAGGGGTTTTCTTAGATTGAGAGTGACGAGAGACTCAGGGTTTTATAGGGAGATTGAGAGTGACGAGAGACTCCGAGGTTTACGGTCGGAGATTGAGAGTGACGAGAGACCTCGAGATTTATAGGAGATGTGAGTGTTTGTTGCAGGAGGTTTCTTGCCGGGAACGATGGAGTGTCCGATGCCGAGGTCTTTGCGGGATCGTGAGAGTGTGCTCGTGATCCGGAGTTATATTCCGGAGCGAGTGGTACATGGACTTCGCGGGTCCCCCATGGGTCATGACTATGAGGTATTGCCATAGCATGTGTGTACGGGAGTGGAGTGTGAGAGGTGACTACTGCATTGCATAACATTTACATAGCACGACATTGCATTGCATAGCACTCCATTTGAATGGTCATTCATGTCATTGCATGGCACATTTTTCGATTGATTCTTGATTTGTGAATTCTTGAGTTGTTGTTTGTGAGTATTTATTTTAAAGGTACGATGGAATCGAGGTTTATAGAATTCTCCCTAGGCTTATAATCGAGATATTGAGATCCTTGTGACTATCGTTAATGCAAGACTTTCTCATGTGCTAGATGTGTATTTGTGTTTGATTACTTATCCGCTTGCTTGTTGGTTGCTTCTTGTTTATATGCGTGAACTAACCATTGTCAGCCTATGATACCTACGAGCCTAGTGTTGTGCTCATACTACTCTTGCTACACTCCTTGTGGAGTGTAGAGTTATTTTCGAGTGATGTTCGAGTCTCACGACCGTTTCGAGGCATTCTTCAAAGACGTTTGGGTGAGCTATTGCAACCCGAGTCTCTCCTTAGATTTGTTGTTCTCTATCCTTAAACGAAGTCGTATCCGGTTTAGTCTCCGTTATCTATTCAAATTGTAAACTTCTTAGAAGCTCTTGTATGAGTCTAGACCGTTTTGGGAATTTCTTATAATAACGATATTTATTCCGCATGTTGTATCAAATTAAGGTAGTTATACGAAGGGTTCGCCCACCGGGGAGGGTTAGTGTGAGTGCCCGCGTGATCCATGATTTGGTCGTGACACTAACACAAGGCTTACTCATAGTCGGACAATTCTTTGCGGTGCCAAGCCATAGTGCTTTCCTTTAATCTAACCCATTAAATCCATAGACAACGAAGAACTACGGACTTCAAACCCATCGCTTTTCCCCTTCATCATACATTGCAGAGAGTTGAGCCTCTATTTCCACCGGTGTTACATCATACCGTTAGAGTCTCGGATGAACCATGCCTTACCATTTTTTGCCGATGTTGGTAATTATTCAAGCACGCCCGAGGGACTATATTCTTCAAAACTCCATTATTTTTGTGAGCTTTCACTATAGTTTCAACTAACCCTACTAATTTAATACGATTACTACTTATGTACTGTCTCAATTCTTTCTATTTATACCTTTTATTCACTCCCCTAATGTTCCAACATAACCACTTCATATAGATTCGATGGTACGCCCTCCTCTGTCAGAAGGAAGTGTATGAGGATCCACATTTCCACTTGTTTGTTTCTCGACTGCATTCTTAGTAGTAACAGGAGTCTTACCCAGCACAGGAAAGTTTGCAATGTTGAGTGAATTTGAGGCTGCTGTTGTTTGTCCTCCATCTATCACTTTACCATTTGACTGTTTTTGGGCCTGCTGTTGAATTGTATGAGTAGGTTGTTGAGTAGCTGCTGGATCCTGTTGATCACCTGATGAAGTTTGTCCTATTTCCATCACTGGTGCCACTAAAGGTCCTTTGTATTGCCATTCCTGAGTTACCTTTCTAGGTCCACGTTTCCTGCTCACCTTCTGTAATTGCTGCACTTCAGTTCTAGGAAGAGCCATTTGAGGAGGACATGTATGCGCAGCTACCAAGCATGCATGACAGAACTCAGGTTTCTAATCGTATTCAACTTCTTGGATGAGTTTTGACCCATCAGGATCCATAATACTAATCTCCTCCGGCAAAGGCTTGGTCACATTAACCTCAATAAGCATTCTAGTATATGAGATCCTAGTTTTCTTCGAAGTGCATTCATTCGCAAAGATTGGGGTCCCAATGCGACTAGCAATTCTACTCAACGATTCTCCACGCCAATATTGCATAGGTAATTTTGGAAAAGTGACCCAAAGCGGTATCTCCAATGGAAACTCTGCACTAAATCAAACTTTGGTGTCCACTGCTTAAGAATAATAGGCCTGTTGTTAATTGAGTAAGGCCCCGAGTAGTATACCTCTTGCAAATCAATAATACATTGGAACTTAATCACATCATAGCCTTCATCATGGTAGAACAGCTCTGGATCAACAACCTCATTCCAATTTGCTGCTACAAATCTGCTCATCGCATTATACCCAGGGGTTTCCCCCAAAAAATAAGCTATCACTGCACACCGCTATTTCTCAATTTCAGGCTCCACATCTTCCTTCTGTAGTTGTACAACTGACTCACCCTCAATGATTTGAGGAGGGATATAGTCTAGGCGTAGGCCATTTACAACAGACCGGTTGTGTTTGAACAAATTAATCCATGGTGCATCAGGTTTCTTTGGTTCCTCTCGTTGCTCCTCAATAAGCTTATGTTGTTCCTTACCGCTAGTCATCGAATCCACTCCACTTGTAGTACTAGTCTCCACCTCCACTCTTCCACTACTCACTGTTTTAGGGGTTTCCACCGCCGTAGTAGTTGGTTGCTGGGCCATTTGTTTTGTCACCCTATAGCTCACCCCCGAGTCAGGAGAGGTGAGTACTAACATCTTAGTAACACTAGATGAAGATTCCGGTACAGTCAACCCTTCCGCAGCGGCCTTCGTCAATGAACGATTTCCGTCCATCGGTGGTTGGAATTGAGCTCCAGTCGCACTTCCAAATGGAACAAGGGTTTCTTTCCGGGGCCGTCCACGCCCTCGTTTCCCTCCCTTCGCCATGACCGACGATCTGGTGCACGTTAGCTATCGTGCGCCCAGAGCATGGAGAGAGAAAAACATTTTTCTAATGGATGTTTTTAATCACACAGATGTTACAGCGAAGTTGGATCTCAAGAAATTTTCAAAGTCTAAATCTAAATAAAATTCAATAAATAAATAATGCTAAAAAGAAGTCTAAAATAAGGACAAAAAAGTCTTTATTCAATTTTTAAATACTTTGGGTGCAATTTTAATTCTTGGAGAGCCTTTAATTTTTAGGAATTTGCAGAAAAGATCGAACTAATCTTTCAATAACTTAATATCACAAAGAGTGACAAAAAGTAATTGCAAATTTAATTTTAATATTACTAAGCCCGGGCCAAATGACACTAGTAACTATATATAAGTGAGGATAGTGAGGTTTTGTAATCCTCATATTCTCACAACTCCAATAAGATGGTTACATGTGGCTTTTTCAATTGACTTTTCCTTGCATATCTTTATTTTTCATTTTTTGCCCTCCTTCAATTTTTTAATACCACACCACATGAATTTTTATAATTGGTTTGTTGCACAACTTTTTTAAGAATCTCTTCTTGCTACTTATTGAGTTATTCCTCCGGTCAATATTATATGGTTGTTTTAATTTTTATATTTAGTTTCATATATTTTTTTTATATATAATAAATACGGTATTTTTTTTTTCAAATCTATCCTTATTTAGATAAGTGAATTTTTGTATAACCTAGAAATCATGTTACGTTGATATTTCCTCCGTCCATTTTTACTTATCCATGTTTGAATTGACACACCCCTTGAGGAGAAATAAATAAAATGACAATTTAACCATATTACCTCTAATTATTATAAAATATCTAAATAATTGAAATCAATCAAACATACTCTGTGGTCCTCACATCCTCACAACTCTAATAAGATGCTTACATGTGGCTTCCCCAGAGTCTTCCCCAGTTGACTCTTCCTTGCATATTTTCTTTTTTAATTTTTGCTCTCCTTCATTTTTTTTAAAACCACTCCACATGGATTTTTATAATTGGTTTATTGCACAACTTTTTTAAGAATCTCTTCTTTCCACTTATTAAGATATTCCTCCGGTTTTTTTTTTTTTTTTTTTTTTTCAAATTTAGGTTACTTATTTTATTTCATCTAAAACTAAGGTTAAAGATCACATTTGACACATAAAATAATGAGTGAAAAATTAATAAATATCAATAGAAATCTATTTTTCTCTATAATAAAAAAAACATGCTCACAAATTCATAAAAATACAAAAATATTTTCTAATTTATGATCTCCCAAGTTGTAATTATCATATTTTATCATGTTAGTTTATAGAGTAGCGAATCACTTACGTCCTTTTGGTATTTGCTAAATTTCCTACAAACTTACTTCCTCAAAAATATATTTTTTAAAACAATTATTCAATTATATGGCGAATCAAATTTAATAAATATGAAAACTTATCAATAAGATATGATTACATGCAAATACACTAAATGAATTATGTAATAATCACTAAAGGATGTGCTGCAACGGATGGGGCTGCTCCTCCATTAACTAAAGGTCTCGGGTTCAAGGCTTGGGTATGGAAAAGTCCTTGGTAGGGAGCGCTTCCCTTAGAATGGACCCCTATGCGGCGCGAATCCGGATATAGTCAGGCTCCACTGTGGATACGGGACACGGGGTAAAAAAATAAAAAATAAAAAAATTATGTAGTAGAAATATGTGAGACAAATTATACTTATTTGATAAAAATTATGTTATATTGTTATATTTTGAGTTTGGGCCCGGGCTTAGCACAAGCTTTCAGCAACTAGTTTAAGTCTATAAATAGGCTCGCTTTTATTCTAGCAAAGATCAACCAAAAAACAAAGAATCCTCCTCCTTTGTTATTACTACACGAGTTCCTTCTCTCTCTCATTTGTTCTCTTATTATTTTATTGTTCTTTTGTGGTCTTTTATTTTTTCTCTTCTAAAACTTGTTGGTATTATTTAATTCTGCTGATTCATGTATCCTCTAATTAATTAGAGAAGGGCTTGTTTAATCCTAGGGGAACATTTCACACTGCTTAAATAGTTTCTTAGGACAGTGCCTAGCACGACTGAAGTCATATTTACTAAATATATTATCGTAGTAATATTTTATTTTTCAACTGTTGTTGTTATTATTATTATTATTATTATTATTATTATTATTATTATTATTATTATTATTATAATACTGGTTTTGTATTGTGATTTTCCCAACAAAGTAATCTCACTATTTTAGTACAAATGATGAGATAAAATAATATCGGAATTAGTAATACTTCAAACCAAACATGGGATAAAGTTAATCCCAAATTTTATTCCCGACTTATTATTCTTATTATATGTACCAAACGACCCTTTTTTATGACTTAATCACGTTGTATATTAGTATGAGCAACAATGCTATCAAAATTGACCACATTTGTAAATCTTACAAAAAAGCGACCACATTGTATTCTCTCTCTTATCGTTGTAGTTCAACCAAGCTAAGCAGAATTACTTACACTTAGATCTCACTGCTTTACGCCATCTTCTCTCAATTATTTTTAATCATCACCACCGCCAGAACTAATGATTGGCTGACGACGTTGCTTCATTTCCCTTTTCCCCATTTCCTTTCTTCTACAGAGGCTATATCAGCAACCAGATCCTACGACTCCTTTATTTGTAAACGTGGCAGACAACACCAATGAAAATCTGCAATTCAAAAACTATTAGATATAGCCAGAAAAAGCTTCTCCGATGACCTCGTCCCATATTTTTTTTTTGTTTCATCCTTTTGCTATTGGTGAAGCTCAAATTCGAATGCAAAACCTCACAGGAAAAACTCAACACCAGCGACCACTGACGAACTACAGCAAATACGTCACTTCTCTTAATCTGATCTATGTTTATACCCACTTATACAATATTGTATAAATGTGTACAAGTGCGTATTTTCATGTATAATACTGTAAAATTATATTTTTTCGTGCACATACCTACACTTTCATTGTATAAGAGGCCTCCGTGGAAGTTTGTTACTTTCTTCTCTTCTTCTTCCTATTATTTTTTTGGTATTTTACTTGCAAGCTTATTCAAAGTTATACATCATTACACATGTACTGCACATGTATAGTAAAATCTAAATTGAATTTTTAGTATTTGTTCTTATTTTTCTCGAACAATCTGTGTATAAAGTCGATTTGCTTA
This sequence comes from Lycium ferocissimum, assembly GCF_029784015.1. Lineage (NCBI taxonomy): Eukaryota > Viridiplantae > Streptophyta > Magnoliopsida > Solanales > Solanaceae > Lycium > Lycium ferocissimum. The sequence continues at coordinate 19,993,638 of NC_081350.1, forward strand.
TTGATTTTCTGTCAAATTACGAACGTACAACAAATTTGTTCAATTTTTGTTTTTAATTTATTCTATTTGGAACTTAGGAAGGAATAAAATTTAGGGTTTTCGAGTTGCTTATGGTTGTTTTGAATTGTTATCAAAATGTTAAGAATCAAAAGTCAAGAGCCTTAAAATTTATGAGGAAGGAACAATAACGACAACTTGTAGAGAAAAAAGTTATTTTTTGGGACCTTGGCCTATTATCTCTGGACTATAGATTTGCAAAGTTACAACTGGGTCACTTACTTGCAATGTATGTGTATGAGTTGTACTTATGTGAAATTACCCCTTTTTTTATAGTAAATTATTGAGCAAAATGACATGAATAGCCTTTATAAATAAGAAAATGGTACTTAAGTATGCACTTATCGGTTTTAATCCTTTAAGTATTGAAAAACTTATCAGTTTGGTTAATGTTTACTTTTGCAAAAACACTGTAACAAAAATCATAAATTTTAAATATTCAAGCCCGCTAATAATTTCTCTCTTCATGACAGTTGCTTCTCCTCAGTTATCACTACTATAAAAAAATATCTAGATTTATTTCTCTAAGTTACTTCATTGTTGAAAACTTAGGAGGCTGACTTTACGAACAGAAGGTGGTACAATTCCTCTTTGTGGTGAGTGATATGCTCAAATTACACCTAAATTATGGTGTAAGGCAGTCGGTGTCAAATATAGTAACCCAACTAGGTTGGGTCCAATCCCACAGGGAATACAGTGTGAAGTAAGTACTAATTTTATATGATACTAATCTCTAAAGTCTTTAGTTCTATTCTGACTAGGGTAGAAAAAAGGTTTTAGTTTGTATTCGCTATTTTGAAGTATTTGGAAATTGTTTGGATTAGAAGAACCAAAGTTGTGTTCCCGCTGTGATTAGATGTTATGCTATGGGTATCAATATGATATATTTCTACTGGGTGGTAGTTATGTATGCACTTAATCTCTAATGCACTTCCTAATATTTTTCAATAGTTAGAAAGTATTTCTTTTCACGATTTTCCCAAATATAGAAAAGTTTCAAGTATAACCGATTAAATATGCCAAGTAGAACTCATCTTATCCCTAAGTGAGTTCATTAAACGAGGGTTAGCGTCCCGAGTCCTTGTTATATTATTTCAACTCAAACCCTAGTTCATCTTTCCAAATAAAACTAGGGTTTGTGCATAAGTAAGTGTTTGCAACCACTAACTAACAATGAATATGAGAAATAATAAAACACATCACAACCTATTATATATATACACAATGTTAGACACCCATTATTTGGGTCCACAACTTTGATTAAAGAAACTACTCACACATATTGGTCACAAAAGTAGTAAGCAATAATGGAGACATAAAGCTTACAAAGTGTAATAAAGATGGTAGGAATGAAATCTTTTTGTCTTCACTAAGATCCAAAAGTGGTGTATTCAATGCTCAACCACCAATGGAAAATGTTAAATGTTGGAGAAAAATCAGCAGTGTACAAAAACCTAAAATGTTCTTTAAATAGGCTCCAAAAAAACACACATCAGCAATTGGCGAAACTGCCCCTGGTGGCAGAATCGACGGACCGTTGATCAGTTCCATGGGCCGTCGATTCCTTCGTCTTTTAGTTCTTCAGTTTGATGGTCCGTTCGACGGTGCCGTCGACCATTTTGACACTTCGTCGATTCTTCCGTCTTTCTCCCTTCTGATGGACAAGTCTGTTTGACGAGACAAACGACGAAACATCGATCCATTCGAATCTTCGTTGATGGCTCCGTCCTTTGTCCTCTTCAACTCAGGCCATCACTGGAAAATTCAACTTATCGACGCTCCAAATGACGGTCCGTTGATGAATCGACGGACCGTCGAATCTTCATTTTTGGGAAATTTTTCCTTTTTTCTTTGTTTTTTTGCTTTTGGGCCATTGCTTTCCTAAAACATAACAAAAACACATTAAAATGAACCAGACTTACTTGAGAACACCCAAAATCCATAGTAAAAAGGCGTCGAATGTGCCACAAATCCGCGGCACATCAGTGGGTCTTTTACGATTCAAGAACATTTAAAATGTCTTTTATTGTGTGAGGCTCTGTTGTAAAAAAAAAAAATTAATCAATTCTTCCCTTTATTTCCTTACTGCAGATTTATACAGAGTGCCTCAAAAAACTAGCATCAAAGTAAATCTTGGTGGTGTTTCGAAGCACCAGCCTAGAAGACGTTATATTAGGGGTCGTGTACAGTTCATTTATCATGTTGACATTTCATAAATAAAGTTGTTTCAATGCAAGATTATAGTTGAGATAAATGGATGGTAATGATTCAGTCACGTTTGGCATAAGGATGGTAGGCTCGATGAAAAAAACGAGACATATTTCAACTAGTCCAAAATCTAATTTAGTATCCAATATTATATTTGTGTATAGGGTAATTAAGTTTTGTTTTGAACATTAGACTCTTATCAAAATGGATGTTGGGGAAACCTTCAATGAAGGACAAAATAGCAACGATGCAAGTGAACATCAACAATCTATTAAAGGTACTGATAAAAAGGCAAGGGATGATTGTTCTTCAAGTAGTGATGATTTTGAAAAAGCAGATAATGATTTGTCAGATGAACATGATATCCTAGAAAGGAGTAGAAATGTAGTGCATAGATATGACGTTGGCGAATAAGAGGGAAAAAAGACAGCTTATGAAGAAGGAGATTCTTCTTGTGTCAACTCTAAAAGGTTCAAGAGCCTAGAAAGCTGTTAGGGAATATTCAACACATATATAGAGGATCTACAGGATATTAGCATTTACTATAATATATCTTAATTGATTGTATGTATCCTAGGATTTATTACATTTCCATTCTTTCATTGTATTGTTATTATGGTTGTACTATAAATATATGAACCCACTGGTGTTGGATTATCACACCAGAACATATTCAATTTGGTATCAGAGCATAAAAGATCCTTCCTCTCTTCTTTCTTTACGATGGCACCTTCTTCGCCCATTTCTTCTCCAGAAAACACCACACCAGCCACTCTTTCTTCTCCAGAAAACACCACACCTGTCACTTTGGTGCTCCTCCTCTAGCCACCCTCAATTTCTAATATAAAATTTTTTATACCTCTTGAACTTACTTACTTGAACTATCTCACTTGGAAAAAGATTTTCAAGCCTTTCTTGCGTAGCCAAAATCTTTTGGACCTTGTGGAAGATTCTGTCCCATGCCCCGATCTCACTCATCCACAGTATACATTATGGATTCAGTGTGACACAACTGCTCATAATTGGATCAATGCAACATTGTCACTATCCGTCCCTGACACGCTTCTAAATTACAACTGTGAGACTTCTCATCAAGCCTGGAGCATGCTAGAAAAGCTTTTTCTTGACCATGTTTCTTCCTCTATGATCCATCTTAAAAATAAATTTCAAAATTTCAAGAAAGGGTCTCTTTCCATTGAAGAATATTTATAGCAGTTGCACTCTTTATCGAGTACGTTATCCGCCATCGGTAAACCAATATCAAATGAGGACCTTGTTACTCAAACTTTGCAAGGGCTACCCCCTTCATACAGAATGTTCGTTTCGGGATTATATGCCAATAGGCCATTTCCCTCATTTTTTTTCTCTATGCCCTCGTCTTCTTACAAAAGAAGAACACTTCAAAGCCATCTCATTTGATGATTTTCAACAATCGGTGACTCTCTTTACTTCAACCAAAAATACTAACGACACTGGTCGTTTCAATCAACAAAATCATGGTCGTGGCTCTAATCAAAATCGTGATCGTGGGAGATTTCATAACAAGAATCGTGGTTGATTTTGATCTGACAGTATGAACTTTCCTAAGTTCAATCCAAACACAGATGGATATATCCAGTCTTAACTGTTGAATTGAAATTCAAAAGCAAAAAGGAGTCCAAGCATATTGTGACAGCTCATGAAGTCAATCAAGGGAGACATATAAAATGACGCAAGAATGATAAGAAACGAATATGAGCAGCTTGTATGAAACCAGATTGTAATTGGGAGATTATGGCTTCTAAAATGTACAAATATAGTGTTTCTCAAATAAAGACATATAATCCCACCCATAATTGCAAAAAAAAAAAAAAAATCATATTAACAAAACCATTACATCTTAATTCATTGATAAAAGATATCTTGATGCCACAAATAAAACATGTATTGAAAGATCAGATATCTTGATGCCACAAATAAAACATGTATTGGAAGATCTCCCAACTTAGATATCATGTTAGTGTTCAGTTAAGAGCACATGTGACATTATCTAAATATAGAAGGACAAATAAAGAGAATTGCATTGATCAATTAAAATATCTCTAACCAATTCAACATGTTGTGGAACCATTGCACTGAAATAATGAGGATAAATTTAAATACTTTTATTTATATGAAATTGTTTGGAAATGAGAATCCCAGCAAGCCTAAGAAATTTCAACGATTCTGCTTTGTTTTAATACTTGCAAGGAAGGGTCCACAAGTGGTTGCATAAGGATAGTTTGAAGTGAATGTTTGTTGGCTCAAGGGTTCAATGTATAGGATTCAATTATTAACTTTCATTAGATTCAATTATTAACTTTCATTATACATACTTCTAATGCAATTGTGGACTATAAAATCACGATTCATGAGCACGGTTTCTAGATCATCTGAAGCTTGATTTGGAGACAATGATGAAGCTAATCAGACCTTTATGTAGACAGGCAAATAGGTTTGATAAAAGCATTTAATGATCTATTGTCATTTGATGTTTATATATTCCGTGTGAGAACGCTAATTTCAATAGGGCGGAATTTAATGGTATAGCATTTAGAAACGCACTTTAAAAACCCGCTAATTCATCAACCGAAAAGTGATTTAATGAACGCATGACTGAAATATTTGATTTGGATCCCAAAGCTGTAATTTGGTCGATAGATAAGTCACTTAGTGAATGGTCTATATATCATTTTTCCGGAAATATGAAATGCGCTAATTTATTGAACAACATGTGTAAATGGCTTAACAACATAATATTGGATGCAAGAGATAAGTCTGATATTTTCACGAGAAAATTCAATATTTGCTCATGGCAAGAATACAAGCGAATATGATAGATTTGTCAAGTGGAGTTCTGAGGATATTTGGCCCAGAATTAAGAATATACCCCCACAGGAGTCAAGTTATCGTTGTTGATATATTCCTAAAAGTCAAATCAGTGAAACCGTGACACTGTAGAAGCCAACATAACTGACAATTTGCAAGATTATCTTGAAATTATGAGAAATAAGAAGCAAACGAGTCACACATTTAACATACAAATGTACTAAAAATTAGTCAAACTGCTAAGTTTACACTTTCAAGCAGAATTCAACGTAAAAATATTGATTTTTTAAAAATAATTCAAGATTAATTAAAGAGATACGAATACCATAATTTGTCATTTTAAATTTTACATGCTTGCATCCTGTGACTTATTTATAATTTTTTATTTCTATGTTATATTTAAATAAATAAATATTGAATGTCTCTTTATATATCACATTCAAATTGTTTTAAATACATTATTATGGGCCACAAAATTATCGACCTCCTCCAAAGGTGTGAAGAGTATGTATTAGGATCAGTTCACACCTTCGTGTACCTCAATGTCTATTCATTAGGTATTTTGACAAAAAAATAATATTTTTTCAAGATAAGTAAATTTTGACTTATATATATATATTTGGCCAAATTTTTAGAAAGCTAAAGAAAATTTGTTTTAAATATAGGTATTATTATGTCGAATAAAGTAGCTTTGAGCAAAAATATAAATATTTTTGCACCATGAAAAAGCTACTTATTCGAAGCGGGAGCAGAATGATATTATATATATAGGATAAAAATAATTTTATCAATAAATTTTTATGAAATTACCTTTACTAATTTCAAAGTGGAACAAATATTAAAACTCGTCTCCTTCTTCTCCGTCATATCCCTTGTCTATCTTTCTGCAAATCTAACCAATTCTAAAACTAGACGAAACATATATTAATTAAATAAAATGTTACTACTAAAGTAAAGTCTCTAATATCAAACAATTAAGAGCATTGTTCAAAGTAATATCGATTGAGAATTAATTTAAATAGGCCTGTCGTTTTGTAATTTGACGCATTAAAACACTTCTTTTTAAGAATGATTGACCTGGCAGATACTTATCTTTTCTAATATTAACAAAAATATTTTTCAAATAATTTTGGTAAACATAAATTATCACAATACGTTTTCTTGTAAAAATGACCAAAATGGTCATTTAAGTTTGGTGGTTAGTTTAGGCCCCATTTGTTTGCACTTAATGGAGGTCTTAAGGCTGCATTTGTTGTCATTAATATTAAGATGTCTGAATGCAATACATATCTGAATGATTAAGATGTTGTCTTTGTATCTAAACACTGAATGATTAAGACTGTTTATTTTCCTAAGATCTGAATATGTACAATTAAAAGAATTATTAAATATAAAATTTTAAAACATAGTAATTAGATATTACTTCAACAATATATTTGACAAAATATTAATATAACATAGCTAAAATTGATAAAATATAAAATATTTAATAGTATATATTTGATAACAATTTACATTGTATCTAAACTACAAACTCAAACACGATTTGAATGAAAGCATCAAATCTTGGAGGCCTATCTTCCTCTTGCTGCCCTCTTGCTTTCTTCCTCATCTTCTCCTCTTATATTTCACAGACCCACCAAAATTTAAGAATGAAAAAAGTGAATATTCCATCACAACTTATCATAAATTAAGAGAACAAATAGCAAAGAGTAAGAGAACCAAAATAATTGAAAGTTAAAGAATCACAATCTGCCGTGATTTTTCATCCATGGTATTCTTTATCAGACCCAAATTATATATATTCATGGTATTCGTCAACTTCAAACGTATTGTTAACTCACATGAAAGAAAATGTTTTTCACCGAAAGAAATAAAAAATTACGGAATCCGATGAACATATGAATCTATGTTATTTTATCCCCCAAAAGAGAACAGAGATTAGTAAAAGAGTTGTGGAATAATTCAGATTGGGTTTGTGGAGGAAAGCATTAGTTGTTCTATAGCTATTGATACAAAGTTTATTGATTTGAATGACGCAATTGAGGAATTGAGGTATGAATGGTTATAAGACTTCCTCATAGATCTGAGCGAATTAGGCCTCTTAAGACCCAATAAGTGGTTAAAAAAAAATACACTTAATGGAGGTCTGAATCTGAATAAAAAAAATAACGACTAAATCTGAATGGTTCAAACCTTAAGTCATTAACTGCATTTGTTTACATTAAGAGCTAACAATTTATTTGGTCTGAATAGCTCTAAACCATTAAGATCTTGAACAGAGTCTTAATACATTAAGAGGTATATTTATATGGATAATTTCTGCCACCACTCTGTGCACAACCACCAGTTCCACCCCACCCCTCCAATACCAAGCCCCACCATCCCCACTTCTAACCACCTCTGCCATCACAATCACCACACCACCATTGTCAACCACCACCGTCCCACCCACCCACCTCACCACCCACCACTACTAACCACCTATGCCATCACAACCCCCACCCCCACCCACCTCATTCACCACCACTGACCACCTCTACCATCAAAATCATCACCACCATTATCAACCACTAACCACCACAACCAATCACTTCTACCATCACAACCACCACCGCTAACAACCATTATTGTCAGTCGCTAGCATATCTGCCAACTCCATCATTATAATTATATCAACAACCACCGCCGTCCTCCCTACTACCACTGTCAACCACCGCCGCTGTCACCGTCCCCGTCATCACTGTCAGTACTACCACCATTGCAACCAATCCTTACTACCAACCACCTCTGCCATCTAGCATCGTCTCCAACTACCACCAACACCATCGTCAACCACCTCACATTCTTCAGCCATCACCACACCCAATTATTAACATTAACCAACTCCATCATCACAATCACCACCACTACTAACCACCGCATCACACCAGTCACTACGTACAACACTAACCGCCTCCACCATCACAACTAGCACCACCACCACTACTAGCCACTGGCACCAACAACCACCACCACCACTACAAAGCACCTCTACCATCACTAGGAACAAAAATGTTTTATTTTTTATCAAATAATTATTTTATTTTCTAATATTTAGTTACTTTTTTATTTGAATTGTATATTTATTATATTTAAATAAATACATTATGCACATTCAGATGTTGAAAAACAAGCAATCTTAATCATTCAATGTCCAGATCTAGAGACAGCTTTTTTCACCATTCAGATGTGCATTCAAATTCAATGTCTTAGTCTTAACGAAAACAAATGAGGCCTTAGACATACATATGAGTAGTTTTCATTTTATAAGTTTGGTAAAAGATAAAACGTTTGGTCCCTCGGTTATTAAATAAACTATGGTTGCTAGATTTAACAAGAACTGTGGAAAAAAAAGCGTTTGCCATGAATTCATTTGGAGAGGCAGCTTTTGTAATTTTTGTTATCTATATATTATTAAAAAGAGGATAGTTTGCCCTAGAATTTTGACAAGTGGCAGCGTAGGATAATGACACGTGGTAGTTTTAAGACAAAAAATGGTTAATTAGTTATTAGTTATTGAATTAGAAATAATTGAATATTTACATATTTGTAAATAAATATATATGCGGCTGAAAAGTGCTCACGATGGAGTCCTAAAACTGTACAGCCATAATTCAAGGCATGTTTAGTTTTTTTTAGGAACTTATCAAATTTTTATATGTAAATCTACTAAAGAAAATTGAAAAAAAAAAAAAAAAAAAAAAAAAAAAAAAACACCAAAAATATAGCAATGTAACTTCCACGTTTT
>NC_081350.1:20002639-20126086 GCF_029784015.1 Lycium ferocissimum
TCCCAAAATTTCAAAAAGCCCAAAAGCTTTTTTCCCAACTCACATTTGGGAAAAAGGAAAAATTTTCTTCAACAAGAAAAGGACTGGCCCGTTTTTTTCAAATCGGATACCCAAGGCACAAAAAAACCGTAAAGAAAGGGACCAAAAAAGGGTCAAACCCCCCAATAAAACAAACCCCCTTTGGGGAAGGTCCCAAAAGACACACCCCAAAACTGCAAACCCCTTCCGGCAAATCCTCCCGAATCTTCAACAAAACCCCCATTCTACCGATGGGGGGGGTTTTTTAAAGCCCCCAAAAAAATTCATCTTTTGCGGAAATTAGGGAAAAGGAGCAAAAAATTTTAATTTTCATACGGAAAAAACCCTTTTCCCCAAACCCCGTTTTCCGGCCTGGGGCTGATTTTTCCCTTTTCCCTGAAGCCAACTCCCCAGAATGATTTCAGACGGCGGCCCTTTTTTTCTTCCCAATAGTCGATTAAAAGTGGGGCGACGGGGTTGCTTGTGGGGTTTTATTAGACCGGTCCCCCCGGGGCCCCGCCCCTTGGGAAAAGTTGCGGCAACGGATGGATCGGGGTAATAAAAAAATTTCAATCGAAAAAACCCCTTCCCCCCGTCGATGCTTAGGGGGACAACGGTTTTTGGGAAAAATTCTTCCCTGAAATTGCGCTCCGAGGCCAAAAAAAAGAGGGGAGGTTTTCCCCAAATGCCCCTTTGCCCCGGGAAACCGGTATCCTTTTTTTGAAGGCCATGGCTACCCCTTTTTTTTTTTTTGTCTTCCAACTTTGTACGACCCACCCGCGTGGGGGACCCCCAACCCTGGGGCCCAACCACATTACTAATAACAAGTTAATTAAGCGGATAATTAATTAAGAATAAGTTATCAAGTCTTAAATACTTATCATAACAAGAAATGTCACGACAACCCCAAAAAATCTCGTCAAAAAGCACAAGAGCGCTAACATAGATAATAGAAGTCGAAAAATACCCGAAGGCTACATATCGGTTCGTCGAATACAAAAACAAATAGATGAGGATGTACAGGTCCTTCAGGGGCCACGAAGTGTAGCTCACCTTCGAATAACTAAAAGATATCACAATTACGTATCGCTCCACGGGTTTAGAATCGGAGCTCGGATCGTACCGTGACTCAACAAAAGTGTAAAGAAGAGTAGTACGTACAACACTTGTACCGGTAGGCATCATAGCCGACAACGATTAGATAACGCATTTAAGAAGTCAAAACCAACAAAAAGACATGTGAGCAAAAGTATGGTCACATATCAAATACAAGTAAGGTGTAAAGGAATCATGAAATCAACCAAGACAGTACATAATTCACCAAATGATCAACCAAATATATAAGTGGATGAATGCAATGCAATGCAATGCAACAGTCACCTCTCACACTCCACTCCCGTACACACGCTACGGCAATGCCTCATAGTCATGACCTACTGGGGACCCGCGAAGTCCATGTACCACTCGCTCCGAATATAACCTCGCATCACGAGCACACTCTCACGATCCCGCAAAGACCCGGCACGGACACTCCATTGTTCCCGGCAAGAAACCTCGGGCAACAAACACTCATCTCTCTTTTACCCTCTCCCAAGAAAGACCCTGAGTCTCTTCCGTCACTCAACCTCCGCAAAGACCCTGAGTCTCTCGATCACTCACCTCACCAATCATCATAACAATAATATAAAAGACATGTCACGCATGATATCGCCTCAACAATATCATCAATATATAGTCAACCAATACAAGTCATATTAATGTTACCATTCCTTTACACATGAGCGAGCTAGTACGTGATGAGGTACGAACAAAGTGATAATCACAGAAAATAACACATATGGCGACAAGCCCACATAGCAACTAACAAAGCCAAACTAACCGGAAATCACCTCTACTTCATGCCCGAAGGCCTATATGTCCGTCCCCGTCACTTTCTACAACTACATACGATTCTCTAATCGTAGTCTAACTAAAGTAGACCGTAACCTACCTCAATGCCGAAATGATGCCACTTAACAATCAAACCTAATGTCTTCCCTTTGCGTAGAGCCTCTGAACGATCAAAATCTATAAAATATGCGATCTACGTTAGAATACGACTCTAAGGACACCCATACTGCTATATTTATATTCTAAACAGCCCACATTCATGACATGCAATAATGATTCACATACGGCTACGACATTCTCAAGTTACTTAATAGTTTGTAGCTTTAACGTTTGTATGTCACAACTTATAACATTCCATCCAACATACAATATGGTGTATACTCTTAACTTATAATTATTCTTTCCAACTTAATGAAAGCATAAGTCCAAAACAGTCCACTACCACAACATGTCCAAAACAGTCCCTAACCGACAACATAACGATGTTCGAATTCTTGCAAATGTTTACGAACATACTAATCCAACCACATGTGATTTTTATACATCATTTCATGTCTTCTTTTCATATAATTTCAGTAAGTTACGACCAGCTATCCACACGATAAGTACAACATCAATTCATCTTAACTACATTTATATCGTCATTTTTATAATCCTTATAACAACTCACAAATGACTTTAGTTTCAACTCCAACCATTAAACACCTTCATTTCCATCATAAATTTCATGATAATGACAATCAAAATATCAAGTATAAACAGTTCACTAACTTCTTCCCAAAAGCACCACACACACGGCTACACCATGCTTCAACATCACTCACATAAAATCATAGATTCAACCATTTTCATACTAACATAACTTCACCTTTAACCTTCTAATTCTTTTCATTCTTTTTACCATGAGATCTATGATAGTAACAACTATATTTATTAAAGAAAATCAGTCCATTAAATTCACCAAAAACAGTCCTACGACTAACTAACATTCCAACACCAACTTTCATGATTTGATGCACGCGATTCATGTTCGTCAAGTTACAATCATACTTCAACATCAACCCATATAACTCCATAACTATTACCATGTTCCAACATCAACACACCTTATTTCATGCATACAACTTATATTCACACATCTACATCACCCTTAATACATGAAAAGAAAGTTAGATCTTACCTTGACCACTTGAATTCTTTAGGCTAGAGTTGGTGACTTGAGATGAAAATGGTTCTTGTTGCTCAAAGACTATCTTCACGTTTTAGTGGACCTTAAAGGGTTGAAACACCTTGGAAAATAATTTTTTTTTGATCAACACAAAAGCTCCAAAATCAGCCCTTTGGCCGTGAGCTTGCCCCTTCTCTCCCTCTAGGTTTTCTTTCTTTGTTGTGAAGTTGAAAATAAATGTAATGGCTGATTCCTTAGTCATTATTTGGTTAAATTATGATGCCTACAAGTTGGACACAACACATGCTCCACTCATGACATTGAGCACTCAATTAACTTTACACAAAATTCCCATTCTTTCCTCTAATCTTTCGGCTGAACTTCCTTGGCCAACCCCTGTTCTCCTTTCTTCTTTCTTTTCAATTGTTTACAAGACAATCATAGGTGTGTTGAATGATTCATGCACCACCCCTTGTCTATTGTAATCATGCTAAGATGGATGAGCAATATTTAATGTGAAATGATCCCTCCACCATGTTATGTCCTCCTAAAACAATGTATACTTTCATAAAGTAGTGGATCTTTCAAATATTCAATGTGTATGCTTCAACTTTTTCTCTCAAAATTTTCAGCCCTATGGCCGAATGTAACATGTAAGTTTCTTCCAAATTTAATTGTCCACAATATGTTGAAAATGTAGTGGATGAATCAACATTTAATTTCACACTAGTATGTCTTCCATTTGCCTTATTTTAGATGACTTGAGTCATCCTTTTTACCTTGGATGTTGAGGCTTTTGTTGGCTTATTATTGTCACCAATTTTTACTTAACACCACACTTAAGTAATTCCTAATCTCCAATAACATTTTTATACTAAGTAAATCCGAGGTTTCTATCTCACGTTGATTCTTTCGCGAATCACTCGACGTATAAAATACGGGTCTAAAATTCTTGTCAATTAAATAACTGAATCACCGGTTATCGCAAGCTATAGATACCAAAATTAGACCACAAAAAGGGTGTTTTAGAGATATTAGGCATAAAAGTGCTAAACGACCAAACCGGTCGTTACAGGTGTAATTTTAGTTATTTCTTAAAAGTATTTATGGCGTTTGGTGCAATAATCTGTTGTTGTAATTTTTGTGACTTGATGAGACTTTTTGGTGTTTCTAGTTAAGTTATTTTCTCAGTTCCCATTGAATTTAGCAAATACAATTTATTAATTAGTTTTAGAAAAATTTAAAAATACTTACTCCATTTGTCCCAATTTATGTGGTACTTTTCGCTTTTCGAGAGTCAACTTGATTAAACTTTGAAGTTAAATTAGATTACATTAACTCAATATTTTAACATTAAAATTTATATAATCGAAAACTACATGAAAAGTGCTATAAGTTGCAACTTTTCCTATCTCATTTTGGTGAAAAACTACATCTTAAAATATTGGTCAAAGTTTATGTAGTTTGAATCTCGGAAAGCGAAAAGTGCCACATAAATTAGGACAAAGAGAGTATTTTTGACAAATCTAGAGGATCAAAACCACTTAGAAATATGTGCTTATTTATTTTAAAGAACCATTATGATATCTCCAAACACAAGAAACCATTTGGTTATTTTCTCTTTCTTTTGAAAAATAAATACGTAATTTTTTTGATACAAAAAACTCAAATTTTGGAAGGTGCAGTAAGGTAACTCGGTTCGACACCTGAACCCGAAACGGTGTCCCAAAATCGATCTGACCCGACCCGTCTATGACGCGTGTATATATTTTTTAGGGGGGTCCCTAATAATTTACCCTAAGGTAAATCAATTAGGCGGGAAAGTTAAAAGCCCTTGAAAACACCTTCTCTCACACAAGAATCACATTTTTCTCTCAAAATCTTATATTTAACGGCGACCATCGGTGTCCGTTAAAAAAGCATTACGTCATCAACATGGAAATAGTAGACACAGAGACGGAGATGACGTCAGAAATGGAACTCTCACGTCATAAGCTCCGTCAACGTTGGGAGTTAGCCTCCGTTCTCAACTTTCTCACCGTAAGATTTTACGAAGTTAGCCTTTTTCTTCAGAAATTGCATATTTGACACTTTTTTTGTTTGGTTATATACACAAAACAAACTACAACTTTATATATCCATCTAATGTGTGTGAGTTTATTTGTACACGTAAAAATAAGTGTGCTAAGATGGGTCGTACATTTGATATCTTTTTGTGCTTGTACATGTACATGTTTAAGGTATTTGAGGATCTTATGAAATGTGAATATGTTTTTGTGGTTGACACATTTGAGTTTGGGAAAATTATGTTTTATGTTTATTGGGAGAAAATATTTATGCCACTAGCCCATGTTTTTAGTTTGTTATCCGGTTTAGTTAATATTTGTGTATAAACACCATTTTTATATACTATTATACACTTTTATACAAGGTTGATACATTGTGTGTAATTGCTTTCCCCCCAAGTATAATGTCGTATAATATTGTATATTGGGCTACATGGCGTAATATTTTATTTTGGGATGTATATTTTTGAAAATTTCCTGACGAGTTTTTGGGTGGTGGTTGTTTCTGTATGTGTATATATGTACCCATTCATATGCATCGCACCCATATGGGGATGGCAATTGTGATGGGTTGTAACAGTTAGTTATACTGATTTCATGCATGCTCGAATGAGTAGTTTAATGGTTCTTATTCTTGTTGTGTATATTATTGGGATTACTGCAATTCTTAAATGTATACCTAAAAAGAAACAGTGAAAGTACATTTTGAAGGTATTTGAAGGTTTTGCCCTGCAACTAACAGTTAGAGATATTTTATTTTATTAAATGTAAGATCACAATATTATGGAATGTTGACCTGACGGTGTATATATGCATTTGAAATTTGCTTAAATGGGTTATGCGAGCTTGCTTTTTCCTTCTGATACTTATACATGTAGCCTGATGGGCATTCTGCTATTTATACATATGTACATCATATAAATGTGTTGAATGTATAGTTTGAAGTTCTTTTAAAATGTTTATAGGTTTTTGAGCCGGTGCTTGAATTCAAAGTGAAATTTTCAGCCGAGGAGATAGAAGCAGCCCTCATTGAGCCAAATAATAATCTTGCTCAGCTGCATATAATGCTTCTGAAGGTTTGGTTTTATATTAGTGTTATTTTTGTTACTATTTGTGTGTATACAGCTATGCGTTTGCATTGTGATTTCCAACATCTGTTTGATCTAGTAATATAGCCTTTAGTTCTCTAATACTACTGCAAGGTGACTTTAAGGAGATAATGCACATAGAAGATATCAACCATCATTTCTTTCACTATGATTTCATCCAGCAGATCTAGTTACTTGTTCTCAATATTTGAATATCCATGCCAAAAACAACTATGGAATTCATGAGCAGCCGGCAGGCCCGGCACAAAAAGAAACTAAACAAGGTTGTTTACCATATCTGGTACACCATTTCGGCAGGCATTTGGTGGACTATTTGGAGGGGAGAGGAACCATAGAGTTTTTGAAAGCAAAAAGGAATATGTAATTAGTCTTAAGCATAAGTTGTTACTTTTGTTATCCTTTTGGTGCAAGATGTTACTTTTGTTGTTCTTGTGATGTAAATCCTAAGACGTAATACACCACCACCACCTTCTTAATGCTGGTACACAACAAAAAATGGTTCATCCTTAAAAAAAAAAAAAGAAGAAGAAGAAGAAGAAGAAGAAGAAGAAGAAGAAGAAGAAGAAGAGAATGAGAAATTATGAATTTAACTGTGATAAAACTGAACAGTTATAGAATTTTAAAGTTGTCCTACATGTCAGAAGAAAGTATTGGTGCTGGAATTGAAGTTTCAACTACAGTTCCTTAACTTGGACGTGCTAAGATAAACTATACTCTTTCTTTTCTTTCAGGTTCCTTCGCATGTTGACTGACTTTATCATTCTTAGTTAAGTTTTTGCTTTCTGTAAAATTTAGCTGCAACTAATGACCAAAAAGAATCCTGTTAAATTTTTTAAATGTTACTTACGTTAAGATTTTAATAGCCATGAAATCCTGGGCTGATCAGACTGAGCTATGATGGTGGTTATATTTTCCAGCGTCTCTTTATGTTATTTGCATTCAGAGTAAATCTGAGTATTTTCTTCTCTGTGCATGCATTTCTGATCAATTTGATAATTTCTGTTACAAATCTGATATTGGACAAAATTTGCAGCAATGATCTTGTTCCAGGAGATACATAAAGATAAAAATCGGTTTACTAGATATGTCCCCTTTTGGCCAACTTGATAAATTTAGTTGTTAGGGGATTGAAAAGATTAGTAAAAATTGGAGCAAATAATATTGTTCCTTGAGATATAACAAAGGCAAATATACATTTTCTCTCTTCACTGGATGGGTTTGTGTAAAATGCCATGCATGTTTGGTGCAAATATTTTCATGACTAGGCTGACAGCCATTTTTTTTTTTCCTAACATGCAGCACGAGCTTTATATTGTCGAGGCTAAGTTTTTGCTTAGAGTACACACTACTAAAGAAAAGACATGGAAGTAAAACTTTATACTCCAAGCTGTTAATTTGATTTGATGAGATAAACACTGCTTGATTCGTACAGACATTTTCTTGGCTAACCCAGTATGATAGATATCAATAGCATGGCCTGGGAACTGTATCATATGTCAGCCTGGGTCTTCAAAAAGAGGCAAAGCAGTTGCAGCCAATTTCATGACTTTGAATAGCCTGCTGGCATAAGATTTTCTTAGACAAGAGACTGACTCTTGAAAGATAATTGATAAATGGGTGCTCTTAGTGGTGATAGTTGATAGCATTTCTGCATTTTCAGAGGATAAGATCAATTCATGAAATTTTACATATGCTGATCGGCTATGAAAATTGGCTAAGAACCTTTTATTAGGATATGAGCTAACTAATAACCCGAGCTTTCGAAAAGAAATAGCCCAAGCAAGTCTTTTGTACTTTCTTAAAAGGGAATCTATACTAATCACTTGTATAAAATTTACAATTTGTCTTAAAAAGGCGAGCAGTGCATTTTCTGCGAGTAATTACACGAACAAACTTTAGTTAATTTTGCTGTCAAAAATATTTGTCCTACTTTTGGTTTTGTCCAAAATTGTTGTCCACTTTCCTTGAACCGAACATTCTACTACATTCAAATAACATAGAAATTTTATGGTCCCACTTTTGTACCTTATGACTTTATCCTCTATTATGTTCTTTTCCAATACAAAAGCCAAACTATGACACCACATTTTTCTCAACTAATGCTAAACTTGTGACAAGTTATAAGTGGATGAGAAAAATGGGATGGAGGGAGCCCTTAAAAGTTATATGTCCCAAGTTTGTCTCTGAAAGTTCCCAAGTTACCTGTTTCAAAAAAAAAAAAAAAAAAAAAAAAGTTCCCATTCTGCTTTCAAGTTTAAAAAAATTTCATTCCTTTCTGGTTGTAGGCACTCTCAAATTATAAAAATTCTACTTTTCTGACTTTCTTGTTCTAACTTGGTTTGCATATTTCTCAGGGGATACCTCCTGTGAGTAAACTACTGAAGGATTCTAATGGATGGGTGATAGCACTAAGCAAGAAACTTGAAATGTGGTGGCCATGGGTAGGTGATTCTAGCTTTTTACTGGTATGTGCTTGATTCAAAAAGTGAAGATTTCATTCCACTCCTTTTGGCATTTCATTGCAGGTTGCTGAAGGGAATTTCCCTTTGACTGCCAAAAAGGGGTACCATAGTTCTTTCTGTCCTCTCTCCCTCCCAACAAGATGAAACTACTCTGATAGTTTTAGTTTGATAAGAGATGTCTCTTATTCCACTTTTGTTTTTGTTTTCCAGAGAGGAGATATCTACATACAAGGCACTTGACCCGACAACTCGCCTGCTTATCCTTAAAGCACTTTGTGAAATTCGAGCTGATGTATTGCATCTGTGTGCCCATTCCTTCTTGAATTACTGTGATTTTCTCTAGTGCTCACTCTTCTGCAGCAATAACAATCAAAAGTTGATGAAACAATATATGCCGTTGATCTCTCTTTAACATATTAACAAATTCTGCTTTTAGTGTTGTTCACAAACATTGTTTTATCTTTGCAGCAATTTGACACCATATCTTACATCAACGATGAAACTAAAAATAGAACCGATTCTTCTGCTTTCCGTAAAGAGAAGCTCGGGGGCAATGGAAATGAAGTTTCATTCTGGTAAGTTCTGAACGTGTAACATTAAGTTTATGCAAGTATGCTTTTGACAGCTCGACATTTCATGACAGGTATGACGGGAATGAAACTATTGGTCATAGATTATACAAGGAAGTTTATCAAGTTGAGTCCATGTCAAAAGTAAAGGACAAGAAAAGGATATCAGCAGTTGCTTCTCAGTGGGAGACACTTGCTACTACTTTTGAAGAATTTCAGAATTTTGTGGTAAGGCCAAAGTTCTCTTTAATTTAACTGTTCAATTGTCGTCACATTCCTTTTGCTATCAATGGTAGGACCAGTTCTCATCAAGTCAAGTTAAATGGGAAGCTGATGTGGGCAAAGCTGTTGAAGCTCATGCTATTCCAGCTCTTCAGAAAATTCAGAGGGTTAGTATCTTTCAGACTGTTTAGATGAGTTGTCTCTCTTGGTTCTATAAGCTGAGGATTCTAAGAAAATCTATGCAGAAATGTTTATGTTTTCATCATCAGTTCTTGATGCATATAGATGTTTTCCTTTTACAGAAGAAAGATATGGCTCTGAAGCGACAACAAAGAGAGCAGCAAAGAGAACAAAGATTTGTAGAAGGCTTAAAAAACCTTGCAGCTCCTCGTTCTTGCCGGATTCGTAGGCCAGTCAACTACAGAAGCGGTATATATGACTTTGCTTTGTTAATTGATGTTTTCCGATTCTGATATTAATTCCCTCATTGATTCCATAACTTAAGACAAATAAAGTTTCTCTTGGGCCTGAAATTCTGTGACATATTTGCAATTCTAGCGAATTTTATGTTTCTGTAAGTTTTTAGCAGGGTTTCAGTTCAGGGGAATGCCTAAATATGAGCTTGATATGATATAAGCTTCAAATCATGTTGGCAGATACCAATGAGACTTTTACATGAGCATGGCACATAGGGGAGAGCATGGAGACCTTCGGAAATATTGGGAACATAATCATATAGTATATAATTCTAAATAATTTTCTGTTTATTTTCCAACTGTGGATGCTTACGCAAGTGCAATTCATCTGCAGATGATTTTGACAGAGCAATCAAAGAGGCCATAGAAGCAACAAAGTAAGTCTTGCTAGTATGTCATTGTCTCTTCATGTTTGGGTGATCTCATAGGCACTGTCACAAAGTTTCTCTGTATGTCATTCAATCAACTACACTTATCCTGCACAAAGGCTCTGTTTCCCTCTAGTTTGAGAATGTCTTACGGTTATAGTTGGTAAGTTTTTAAATGCTGTCAAACTGAGTTCCTGCTGAATGATTAGTCCATTGGAGGTAGCCTGGTGATTAGGTTAGAAGCTCCCAAAAATTGCTAGGATTCATTGCTGAATCTGTAAGCCTGTCACACTTGCAATGCGAATCTAATCACTTTGCCTTGCACCAAGTGATGCCCTGTCATTTGTGGAACTTATTTTGTCACTGATTATGATCAATTATTTGTTATTGTAAATTGCATCCAAAGAAAAGAGTATTACTCACATTGCCCCAAAAATGGCTGAACTCATAGTGAAGCCACCTAAGAACAATGTCTAGTTTCATGCTCCCTTCTGCCGCTACTGTGCAGTCATACTGTGCTGTTTGACCCCCCTTAACTGCATGTTAATTAGCAGTAACCCCGCCGTACATGAAGTCTTGTCAACAAGAATGATGTGAGCATAAACTATGTACTCAAGCGTATGTGAACACTGTGCAACCACCTTTAGTTGCAGTAATGGTTGGCAGTTCCAATTTTTTTCTTTTTTAAAAAAAAATTTCTAATTGTTTTTTCATGTCAAAGCTTGTTTTGACTTTATAATCATTTCATCTACATCCAAGTTCTGTTCCATTCGTGGCACAATGGATTTTGTCCATTATAGATCATAACCTTGGTTTACTGGCAAATAATTTCCGGTTTAGCAAAAGGAAGGCAAATGAAGACCCAACAAATGAAACTAGACCCAATGAGCATGGCCCCATGAATGAAACCAATTCGCTGGACTCCTCTCCAGCATCTAACTCAATAAGCAGTGACACCACAGACAGTGGAACTGAGAGTGATAGGCTTCAAGGAAGCAATGATGACGTCGATGATACCGCTGATGAGGTTAATGAAGCTGATCCTGATGAAGATGGAGCTGACTCAATGGAGGAAAACAGTCGGTTGGACCATAGGCCAAGCAATTGTCGCCAGAGTAAGAGAATAGCTGGAGTAACTGGCTATGCTGTTCCAGAAAGCCCTTACATAGGTGCAAAAAATAGGTTGAGGCAAAGACCTATCGTCAATACGGCTGCTGAGTCTGTTGTCATTCCTGATTCAGAAGATGAAAACTGATCAAGATTTACTTGCAACAGGAGGGCGTGCCATGAGAACTTATCTTTATTTTGGTGCTGTTTTGTTTATTATCCATCCAAGCCAAGTGAATATGGGTTAGGAAAAGCAAAGCAGTTGTTACCACCTTAGTCATACTTTTGTCCTATAGTAATAGCTAGCAGCATGGCTTCAGAAAATTGTCTGTAAACTTTTTTTTTTGGTCAAAGTTGTCTGTAAACTTTTAGAAAGCTGTAAGTTTAGTTAATGCTTCATTAATTTTCTGTAAAGCCACTTAAGTTAAAGGTGCTCTTACGCATTGTTGTTTGCTATAGTTCTGTGGACTGTTCCCCTGTCTGCTTACTGCTATGAATTTGCCTTTCCCACACTGTTTAGCAAGCGAAAATAAAAGGGAAAGAGAGGATAACTACACCAGTAAACAATTACGATTCAGTATAGAAGTTCCGTGAAAACTTAATCGAAATATGGGGAGTTGTTTGGAATATCAATATGGAAGTTTTCAGAGAACTCAAAAAATAGGGAGTTATTTGGAATGAGTAACTTAAGTCTGGCAAGTCTCTTACCAGGTTCCGTTATGATTTGACAATACTTGCTAGCTTGAACTGAATTCGCACATGATATTTGCAAATCTAGATAATTAATTGTGCTCTAGGTTATGAAGAATAGAACTATTTTGATTCAGGCAAAAAGAATTAGAAGGGGGACCTATCCAAAGAATAGTCCAAGGTTATAATTTTTTATAGTTTAATCCTTAGAATCAATTTCAAACTTGCGAAACTGAAGTTGAAAATTGCAGGTTTGAAGTTTCGAACTTTAGACATTAGGGTTTGGAGTTTGAGGTTGGGACTATCAAGCCTAATTTCAAATATTTGAAATTGGTCCATTTAGTGCGCGTTTCGAACTTCAAATTTTTAAGTCATAAGTTAGGCTTGACCGTCTTTAACTTTGTACCTAAACAAATTTAGCCATGATCTCAAATTTTTTTAACATGTCGTCACTCCTTTTAATACAAAAAGGATATTTGGACAAAACCATCCTTACCAAATACGGCTCCAGTATAGTGTACTTGAGTTCAGAGCCTTTACAAGTGAAATTTTCATCATAATATGTTGGATCCCGAATGTTATAAAGAAGCTTGTTCGACCACTAGAACACAATCATGGTTCTTGGAGTTTCAACTCCAGAACATTGGCTTTGAGTTCATAAGAGGTAATATGAGTAAAATAACTATTTTTTTCACGTTATTTGTACCTGTTTTTTCGCTCAGTTACATGTGTTAGCAAGAGTTAAGGTTTCAGCAAACCGAGTAGCAACTGTCATGGCAAACGAGTGGAAAGATGAGAATGACAAAGTTATGCCTGTAAAACAGTGGCTAGAAGAAAGAAGAGCTCACTAGAGAAAAACATTGCGCGACTTAATAATTTTTTAAAACTTATCATTTAGATTTATTGAGATACTTTTTTGCCTATGTGATATAGGCAGAGATGCAACGACCGAGAGACAAAATTAACCATATCATATAGAACAGTCAAGGCAGAAGCACAACTCAAGGTGAGCTTTTCAATTGTCATACGCGACGTGATTCTTGAAACTAAATGTGTTTTCTGCTCATCCGGTAATATTTTTTTGCTATAGGATAAGCTAAACTTAAGGCCCAAAGCTTGAAGCAAGCGTTCAACGTCTCTGTCAAAAGAGTAAACACTATATTGGAAATAGCTTGGTAAAAAGGAGTTAATGGACTTCTCAAAATGACAATGTTGGCAGTGTTGGAAAGGAAAATGCAGAAATAGAGGAGCATTTTATTGTGGAGCAATGAAATCACAGACACGCATGAGATCAGGATCCGAGGAGGTGATAAGGAAGAAAATAAGATTACTGGATGCAGCCACAGCGTTAATGATGGTATAGTATCAGGTTTTTTGTATGACAGGCTATAAAAAGAAGTTATCTGTTTAAGGAAGTTTTGTGAGAAAAAAGAGTCAAATTTGAACGCTGAAGATGAAATTAAGGTGAAGTATTACCATAAAAACAAAATTCTATCTTTTTCATCTTAAAGTCCTTACACACATTCATCCTCTTCATTTCATCATATATTTTTTTCAATCTGTTTGATGTTTCCAGATGCTAATGAAGAAGATCGAGACGCTGTTAAAGGCCATAGAAGTTTACTGAAGAAAACCAAAAGTGAAGTAAGAAGGTCAGTTTATATTTTCCCTGCTTCTATTCTTCATCCATTCTCCGTTCATTCTTCTTTTCTGCTTGAGTCCTCCAAACCTGTCATCGAATGTATGTTGGATCCTCCAAAAGCTATGCATTTTTGGAGGATCCAACACGGGCGCGGCGGGGTTTTCAAATGATCCGAGCGACTTAACTTTTTTGTGCACCATCATTGGAGCATACTAATTTTAAAGATGGTCTATATTTGAATTAGGTTTATGAGAACATCTTGAAAATTCATGTAATGGCATAAAAAGTGGAGCTGCTCTCTTGGTTCATCAGTCTAATTCTTGCATTTCTTGTATTTACAAAGAGTGAAAGTGATCGCAGGAATAAAGATCTAATTCTTAGCTTTAGATTCAGATGAGTAAAAATAATTGAAAGTTTGATCTTTTTTGCTAATGCCCACACCTCTTACAGCAGTGTTGCTCTTGATTTCCCTAATGGAGTATTATTTTGTATCTAAGCAATAGAACTATTGATATTAACCTTATATAAATGTGCACCATTAGAAGAAGAAGTGGAACTACTAATCTTAAACGGAGACACCAACTCACCCCCTCAGTTAATGTGGAACACTTAACCCCTAAGCAATTGTTATTTTTTGTTGTTGGCAGCCTTATATTTGCTGGTTACTCCATCACAAGAGAAAAAATTCAACTCTTTCCTCAAAGGTCTTCATCACATGTATTGGATGTCTCAAAATAGAAGATAGTTTCATATCAGAACAAGCTTGCAATAACTTCAGAAAATGTATTTAGATTCTATACTCACAAGTTCGTTATTGTGATTGAAGTAAGGGTACATAAAGTACCTTTGGCATATGCGGCTAAAATAATTTTTGTACTAAATTAATCATGTTGGGCCCAACGATATGTGTGTACGAAAGAGGTATTCTGTTTCGGAAGGCCTTCACTTTCTTTCTGCAGTATTTGAATCTCGATGTCTATTGTGTTAGGTTAAAAATTGGAGGAAAAAAAATGAACACGAGTAATAATATTTATGACGAGAAATGTCAAAAGATGCTCAATTTTAGTAGTAGGCTAGAGCAATTTTTGGTGGAGACAATATTTCTCTTCGCCTAATGCTGCTAGTGGTGATATGTTGAGTCTTTTCTTATAGTTCATTTTCTCGTATTTGTTAAGCTTGGAATATCAAGAATCTAAATTTGACTAACCAAGTAAAAAACACGTACAAGTGTTTACACAGTTACGGAAATGCCAGAAGTTGCATTTCTTAAATAACAAAGCCCATCTAAAAGTGTTTCTTCACACTTCTAGAAGAAGCTAAGGGCAAAGGATAGCCCGGTGCACTAAGCTCCCACTATGGACTGAGCCAGGACTTTCACTAAGGGGGATCAAAATATAAAAAAATAAATCTACGAAGAAGGCAAGGGGTGTCAATATGTAATACGTGTACATAAAAAGAAAAACTTTACCTAGCTACACAGTGTAACTTTCTGACAAAGGGGCGTCGGTTGATACTCTTCAGCTACATGTGGCTCCGCCACAGCGCAGGACACTTCTAGAGGAAGCTAAAATTAAAATTGTCCCTTAGCCTTATTCTGTCACCAAGCCAAGTATCTAAACATGCACAGCCATGACATCTTGATATATCACTGTAGGCAGCAGGGCTTCAACCTTGTAGAGGCTGCAAAAATTAAGACTGTCATACCAGTATTCTTTTACCATTCCATGAATTTAACATGAGCAATCTTGGCACATTTGTATCCAGTTTGTAACTGCAGACAGTGGTTTGGCATCCTTTCATCCAAATATTAGCCAACGACAATTCCATCTCAAAAGACAATGTATTACCAAACAAATGAAATGGTATTAAGCTGATGAAAAAATCTAACGTAACATCTTCATCAAGGTTGAAAGTGAAACTAACATGATATAAAGAGAAATTAACTTTCATAATTATTTTTCGATCTAAACAGTCAACCTACATACATATTATAATTATTTCCCTAATGATACCTATATTAACACTTATATATTTTATTATTATTTTACTCATGATACCGATTTAAAACTTTATCGTTATTCACTGATTATACCTATTTCAAGCTCCATGAAACATTTATGAAGTTTCAAGCTCTACGGACTTTCTAAATCCAGTATAATACTTGAAGTTTCGAATTCCAGCCTCTGGTGATGGGGTTGTTCCGTGTCTTAGCTAAGAATATTTTTATCCAATTATTATTTTCATATAAAAAATAACTACTTTCTAATTACATTTGAAATAATATTTAAAATTTAAATGCTTGCTCAAAACCATTCCACCTAATTTTTCGAGAAATTGATATAAGTAGTTGTACACCAAAATAATAGCCAGTAAATATATATTTTCTTGTATATTGACGTATAATATACATAAAATGTACATTTTTGTTATATACTCCCTCCGTTTACTTTTACTTGTTTACTATACTAGAAATAAAATTTCATTTTTACTTGTCCACTTTAGCAAATCAAGAGAAAGACAAACTTTTTTTTTTCTTGTTTTACCCTTAGTATTTTTTACTCATTTTCAAATCATTTTCCAAGTCTATTGAAACTATACATCAATTAATATGACTATTATGATGAAATATATACTGCATTTACTAATTTTTAAGGGGCGTGTAAAGTCAATAGCGGACTAGTAAAAGTGAACTAAGAAAGTATATTATATATTTTTTTATGAATTTGACTAGCGAATATAATTATTTTTGGCCGACCAGCCAAATGTGTAACTTGCCCGAATTTTCCCAAAAGCGAACTTCATAATGCTAGTGCTAAAAGGCAACTTTTTGCGCGGATTACCCTTCATTGGCTCTGGTCTTTAATTTTTGCCCCACAAATTACTGGTCTTTAATTTTTGTCCTTCGCTCAAAAAGGTGGCCGAAAATACCCCAAAATTCTGGGTTCAAAAAGAAAAAAAATCGCAAGGCAAGACTTTGCAAAAGTACGCTTTAAAAGACAAAAGTACCTTAAGGCATAACTAAAGTACGCATTTTATGCGGTGAAACGTTGCCTTGGGGCATAACTAAAAATCTGCGTTTTATATACAACAGTATTTGGATGCGTGACTTTTAGTTTTGCCTTAAAGCAAAGTCTGCCTTATGCGGTAGACTTTTCGCGAAGCTTGTCTTGCAATTTTTTGTTTTTGTTTTGATGATTAAACCGTGGTTCAAACCCAGAACCTCGGGGTATTTTAGGCGAAACACAAAAATTAAAGACCAGCAATTTGAGGGACGAAAATTAAAGACCACCCCCAAAGAATTAACAATCGTGCAAATTGCCCGCTAAAAGGGCTAGGTCCAGTACCAGGTTGGGCTACGTTTGGGTCATACTTAATAAGCCCAACAATTTAACCCCAACAGAGACCCTAGCCCACTTAGTATATAAAAAGAAAAGTGAAGCAATGAAAAGAAAAGCTGTTGTTTTTAGGGTTCATCAAAACGTCTAAGGAATTCAATTCACAATGAGACCTCTAGATGAACAAGAAACCACACAAGTCTTCGAAAAGCTTCACAAATTCGTAGGTAACAACCTCAAAAACATAGTAGAAAACCCATCACATGAAGGACCAGACAACACACCTGGTCGTTACTGTTTCCGTCTTCAAAGCAACAGAGTTTATTATGTCTCTGAATCCCTCGTTAAACGTGCCACAAATATAAAACGTGACAACTTAGTTTCATTGGGTACCCAAATAGGTAAATTCACTAAAGGTGGTAAATTTCACCTTACTGTACAGTGTTTGGGTATGTTAGCAGCACATTCGAAGCATAAAGTGTGGTTGAAACCTACTTCAGAGATGAGTTTTTTGTATGGTAATAATGTTTTGAAAGGTGGGGTTGGGAGAATTACTGAGAGTATTAGTGAACATGATGGGGTTGTTGTGTTTTCGATGTCGGATGTGGCGTTGGGTTTTGGTGTTGCAGCGAAGAGTACTCAAGATTGTAGGAAAATGGATCCTAATGGTATTGTTGTTCTTCATCAAGCTGATATTGGTGAGTATTTGAGGATGGAAGATGATCTTTAAATTTGGATTTTGGGGGGTTTATGTTTGTGTAATCCAATTTTGGCGTCGTTGTATGTTTGCCCAAGTATGAGTTTTCAGAAAACTTTTATATTGAAATGGATAATTGCTTACTGGTGGAATCATTCTTTCTATTTTTCTTGCTTTAATTTCTTAATGCGAACTTAGAAAATGTTGGCACTCATGGTATATAGTTCAGCCACATTCCCTAGATCACCTGCTCTCGATGTCAACTCTGCTCTTGCCTTTCTCCAATAAAGCTAACTAATGCTAGGTTTCTTATTACTTGAGATCAAATCAAGCTCAGTGATACGTGTAGTGTAGAGTTTTAGGTTCAGTTTGAGTATATTGTTGGTTTCTTTGTTGTTTCGCGGTTTACTTAATTAGAAGTTATTATCTGCTATGATGTTAAAGTTTCAATGTCATTTACATAAATTTTTGGTGTGCTGGAGACTTTTGGCATGAGTGTATGAGTTTCTTTGTTTTTGTTTTGTCTATTTACTTCAGGTTTTACTTGAGACTACCATGTGATATATGATTTATCTTTTAGTTATAAGAAATTTGAAAACAATGTTAATAAAATGGCAAAATACTGTCCAGACTCCAATATATAGTCTCTTAATTTGCGTGTAGTAATGAATAATGATGTGTAGACACACGGCATTACTCTATGGATTAAGATTCATGTTTATGAGCAATCAGTGGAAGTGTAGAGAGTGTCATTAAGTAGTGAACGTTGCACATATTTGGTTGAGTTTTCTTTTTCTGTTTGAGAGGAGAATAAAGTCATAAACTAAAGAAATATTAAAAGCAATTGAAGCTACAGGAGATGCAACTTAAAACTGCCTTGTCGTTTTTTTTTCTTCTGCATGAAATGATTGATTGTTTATTACTCCTATGAAATAAAGAAGTGTAAAAGTGGGATGTGTTGACTGGACCCTGAATGGAATTCAAATGGACTGTATCTGATGTTTTTTGGAGCAAACCCTGCCGAAAATTGTTTCTTAGATTAACTTTTGTTGCAAATGGATGCTAAACAATAGAAAGTAGAGACCTAAATTATCAAATATCTGTTGTATGAAAATAGTCCTTGACATTGCAACTTTTCTACCTTAAGAAAGATTGGATGATCACCTTAACTTTAACTTCTCCAGAGAGTGTTTCAACCATGGAAGGTATCACAGGTAATTCCTTTGCAAGACCAAGCTGCCCACGCTTAGAACTTTCCTAAGGGCAGCATAAATGGCACCTGCTGGAAATCCGGCTTGAACTCTCACTTTATTAATCCTTCTACTCGTTTTGGTTCATTCCACATTTCTCTGACCACGCTCAACAAGAAGATTTCTGTGTTAGTAATACAAACACCCTATAACCCCCACCCAAGCCTAAGGAAAAGAAGAAAAACAAGACGGTGAAAACAGGACAGAGGAGGAAAACATATGAGGTTCCTTGGAAAACAGAATTATGCAATAAATGAAAAGGTCGCTTCATGGTTTAGTTTCCTACCAAACTACTGAGTAACTTGCCACTATGCCGTCTTTCTTTGGCAATAGCATCTGCTCTTGTGCTTGGTCACTTAGGTGAACCCTTGCACTTACACGACTGCACCTTATTTTTTTACGTTTTTGAGTTGAACAAATTCTATGGTTAAAAATATTCTTGGACTTACACAACTACCACTTTCTATATTTATACATTTCTTCTGTATACTTTGACCTAGGTATATAGGTGTTCTTGCACCTCCTTGCACGCCAAATTTTGTAGTTAGTAACATGATTATGTTAAAGATAGTGGTGCTCTCCCCGTCTTCAAATTTATGGGCTTGTCACAGTTGATGTTGGCTGTAATAGGACTATGTTATACATGAAGAGTAATAATTGATTTCAGAACTGATACCTTATAGGAAGATTGTGAGTGAGGGAGGCAAAGGAAGTATACAGAGGTTACATGTTATCCATGGAGAATCCCCTTTTTAAAGGTTTTCTTTTTGTTTATTTCTTTATGTAACCTACCTTGTCTTTGCTAGTTTTAACATGAATATGACTCATTGATTATGAAGACTGTTCAACTAACGGAGCTATGAGCATTCTGTTATGTACCTTGTGCTTGTAGTCATCTATTCTACCTAATCTTAGGTAAAACATGTTTATCAAATTGCGTGGATTGCCCTTCATACGGACTGGTCTTTAATTTTGTCCCTCAATTCGCTGGTCTTTAATTTTTGGCCCTCCTTCTCATTTAGTGAAAATTTGTGGGCTAAAGTATCCTTTTCGCACCAGAGATTCTGGGTTCGATCCCCAGTAGATCGAAAATAATAATAATTTCGCACGGAAGTTGGGATCCCACACGCTGGGTTAATCACTAAGGTCTTATACAATTTTCTGTTGGATGATTTCGATCGGGGATTTAAACAGCCTTCCCCTATGAATAAGAAAAACGGACCTTTATCTCCTAAAGCTACTCATTAGGGAATACCGGCCAAATTAGTCTGTCTGCTGCTTTCTTTCATAACAGAGCCGTTTGGAGGACCCTCTGATCTATCAATGGAAAGATCTCCATGTGTGGCGTGATAAGGAATCCTAGAAAAGATCGTTTGAGACTCCCTCCACGGTCCCACGAAGATCTCTACGTACTTGTCCAGCACAAGTGAGATCTTTCTCTTATTTTTCTGGTTGCATTGTTTTTTGAAGCAGCGGAGTTCTTTATTGCGACGTGTATATGCCATCCTTCGTTTTGGTGTTCTTCCTTGGTTATAACGATAGAGTTGCCTTTGAAAGAGTCCTCTCACTACCAACCAACATACATCATCTGGCTGCGCTAGTAGAGTAGGATTGACCCGTAATACAGAACCTCTAGGCGTAACGTTTTGCTTAATACTAGAATCAAGAATTGAAACATAGCATCTGAGGTTGCATTAATCGAGGATACACGACAGAAGGAATTGTTCTATTTCCAAACTTCACCTTCATAGGTTTCTGTGAACCTATGTCTATTAGGGCGAAGTTACATAGAACCTATGCCTTGTCCGACAAAGGTGTGTGGAAATGAAGTTCTGTCTTAATTTCGCAACTATGCCTATAGGCATAGGCTCTATGTAGTTTCATAGAAACCTTTTGTTGTGTCCGGCATAGTTTCTATTTAACTACATAGCGAATGGGCATAGTTTGTATGAACTTATGCCTGCTGATTTTTTTTTTTTCAAACTCTGTTTGGGTTCGAACTCAAGATCCAAACGTCAGGGATATTTTCGGTCACTTTTTTGTTACTTAAAAGTACCAAGGATAAAAATTAAAGACCCACAATTTGAGGGGCAAAAATTAAAGACCACCCCCGAATAGAGGCATTCGTGCGAATGACCCGATGATGTTTTACTAAAAGCAGCACGTATTGGAGAATATTCGATGATGTATATTTGAGGTTATCGATAACTTCAGAAAAATCTTATATTTATATGTGTGTAACCTTAGATAAGGGCTATATATTTCCTGGGAACATTGATATACAAATGTTGTCTGGGGCAATTAGCGTCTGCTCTTGTGCTCGGTTACTTGGGTTTGAATCCTTACGCGATTGCATCTTATTTTTTTCGTTTTTGAGTTGAACAAATTCTATGGTTATCCTGAGAAAACAAAAAAGTACCGCCACTTCTATATACATTTCATCTATGTACTTCGACCTAGGTATGTAAGTGTTTTTGCACCTCCTTCCTCCTTAATAGATCCACTAGACTTTGACACCAAAATTTTGTAGTGTTAATAATTGGCATAATTATGTTAAAGATGTTCCCTTTTTGTTTTTCTCTTTATGTACCCTATCTTATCTTTTCCAGTTTTGACATGAGTAAGACTCTTTGATCTTGAAGCCTGTGCAACTTACTGAGCTGTGGGCATTCTGTTATGTACCTAATTGTCATGTATTGAATTGATAATATAGCTATACTAAAGGTTAGCAGCACATGAAGTCAGGATGGCCGAGTGGTCTAAGGCGCCAGACTCAAGTTCTGGTCCTCGTGAGAGGGCGTGGGTTCAAATCCCACTTCTGACACAGAGTTTACTCATTTTAACCATTTATGTTACCCTTCTCCTTTTTGTACTTATTTGTTTTCGTTTTTCTTTTCTTGTTTTGTTTCCAGTTGAGGTTTTGATGAATTCATCCTATGTTACAACGTACAACCTTCTCTTGTTGATAATCATCGCCTTTTTGTTACATCACTTGTTTATATGTTAAAACTTTATTTCCACATAAATATATGGCCTCGAAATTCATCTGGTTAATTCACTAATTGAATCCAATTTTGGTGATCAACACTTGAATGTATTTATTTAGAATGGATTGTGGCTTGGAAAATAATTTTTCCATCACCCTGGTCTCCAACCATATGAACTGAATGCTTTGAAACTTACTGAAAATTTGACTCAATAATAATTAAGTTTAAGTTCCAAATAAATTGGAAATAACTATATGAATTTTTCATTTAAATTCATCTCAAATCGATATTTTACCAGATAAAAAATTTACTCGAAGTTATATTTTTACTGACATACAATTATTGATAGGGTTAAAGGAGTCCTAGAAAATATAGAAATGTAAATGTACTAACATTAACTAACACATAATTCAATTAATTGCTATAACCTATATAGATCTTTTACCTATATTTCCAAGCCACAATCCATTCTAAATAAATACATTCAAGTGTAACAAATATTGATCACCAAAATTGGATTCAATTAGTGAATTAACCAGATGAATTTCGAGGTCATATATTTATGTGGAAATAAAGTTTTAACATATAAACAAGTGATGTAACAAAAAGGTGATGATTATCAACAAGAGAAGGTTGTACGTTGTAACATAGGATGAATTCATCAAAACCTCAACTGGAAACAAAACAAGAAAAGAAAAACGAAAACAAATAAGTACAAAAAGGAGAAGGGTGACATATCGTGTTTGTCTATTTGAATGAATGCTTCAAATGAGACAACAACTTCAATGATGCTTAGGTTTAACTTCAAATGACATTCCTTATTGACCTTAGATCCTTTGACAAACGAACTTATTTCATTAGGGAATTTATGATTGAGCCACGTGAACCAGTAAATCGCTACTATTTCATTAAAGCCTCATATTTATCATTTCATAATTTAAAATGTAAGTGAGATCGAATAAATGAAAAGAGAGCCATTTTCAATCTAAATATTAATATTAAGGGTAATTGAAGTCTAATAGATGAAAAGAGGGTAAATTTGAACCGTTTGTAATACATTACACTCTAATAATTAGAGACATTTTTTTATCCTTTTCCGCAAAATATATTATAAATTGTGGTAGAGAAAACGCCATAAATAATGGTGAATCATTGATGTTAGGGTTCTTTTTTTACAAGAGGAACTTGAGGGAAAAAAAGCGGGGAGAGAGAAACAAGTTGAGGAATGGTTTAACGATTAAACTCACAGAGGTTTATGGATTCTGTACGCTGGTTGTATTAAAAATAGACGGAGACTAGACTCGATAAGTTTTTGGATAGAACCGGTAGGTGTATATATTTAAGGAACATTTTAAACCTACTCCCATATATAAAGGACTATTTATGACGTTTTTATCAATTGTGGTATATAGGGGAAGTGGATATGCAATTTCCCCAAGTATTAGGGAGTGTAATAAATATAAAAGACTTAAAGAATGAGTTCACGGGTTCAATAGAGACAACACTTAATTAAGGTATTAAAATAAAATAAAAAAGACAAGTTTAGGGGGCCCAATATGCATCAAGCCACTATAAAAAGAAGAAGATTATAATAGGAACAGAGATGACAACGCAACTGGAATAAGAAAGAAAGAAGTCGTTCCTCTCTGTCACAGATACGATCCTTCAATATTCTTTTATCTCGTGAGAGGGTAATTATGGCGACGAGCGGCAGAGATACACGACGACGTCGTATTGTAGAGCGTGGAAATGACAGATTAGCTCTAATTACGGGTCGGATCCCAACCCTAACATCTGAAACAGGATCGGATACGGGATCGGGATTGGGATCGGAAACTAGGCATTCCCACACGGCATCTTGCCCTACTTGGATTTCTCAAGATCATCAACCCTCTCCCGGTATTCTCCCCCTTCACTAATTTTATTGAGACACCCTTATATTAATTCACATCAATGGCTTCTTAATTGTTTGCTACGGTTAGGGAAAATTACGCTCTATGTCTACTGGGAGAAAATATTTACGCAACGTAGCCCCATTTTGAGTTTGTTACCCGGTTTAGCCCATATTTGTGTATAAACACCTTTTGTACACTTTTATACAAGATTGACACATTATGTATTATGCTTTCCCCCCCACCAGGTATAATGTTGGATAATATTGTATAAACTGAAAATATGGCTATGCGGCGTAATATTTTATGTTGGGCTGTATATATGTTCGATTGGGAAGTGATATTTCAATTTAAATTCCGTGTTTGTCTGTTTTGTTATCTAAAGTTTCTTGCTGGGAGGTATTATTTGCGGTTAATTAGTGTATTTTTTTCTTTTTTCAATTTGAATTTTGCGAGTTAATGGAAGTTTTGTGAAGCTTACGATTTAAGGAAGCAATGGAATTTTCTATGTATTTTTGATTGATATTTGTTAATGCTTGACCGGAAAGTAATATTTCAATTTGACGAAAAGGAATTATTTGCAGTTAATTGGTGGTTTACGTTGTTCTATTAGAATTTTGTGAGTTTATGGAAGTTTTTAGAAGCTTACAATTAAAGGAAGCACTAGAAATTGTATGCTCGGAAAAACAACTTTGATGTATTTGTGTGTGTGTATATATATATTGGTTTGGAAAATGCGTGTCTGGGAAATGGTCCTATCAATTCTTAGGTCAAGGTGGTTCAAATCGATGAAGTATAGTGTTTTGTTATGTGTTCGTTTTTGTAGAAATGAAATTATTTTTTTGCACATCCAGTGAAATGGTGTTAACATTACTTAGTTTATGTCCAATTTATTAGTTGGTAGGATGTCAATATTGAAAATTATACTCCTACCGTTGGTTGGAATGAGATTGAAATGGGTCGGTGCTATTAAAAGCCCTCGTTTTGTCGCTTAAAGCTGTGAAATGATGCGGAACTAGGAGTTACCGTTAAATGAGTAAAGCAATGCACTTTCAAACAATTACGCGCAAAATGATCCCAATGAGAAGTTGTTGGTTCTCTTAATCTAAATTTTGAATTCTTGGATTGATATATGTGTTGTTAGATATAGGATAGTGATATTAGTTTTAAAGATAGATAGTTTGAAAAAAAATAAATTCAAAGTAGATAGTGAAATTAGTTATTTAAGTTACAATTTGATTATTGTAGGACTAAATTCAAGTATGTTTGATATTTTTTATTTTTCGTAATTGAGTGTTTCATGTCAATGAATCATGCGCTGTTACTTCTTGCTTTTCGTTTCAATCCCCTTGGGCCTTTGCCGCTTCTTTTTGCGGTTTTAGCTCTTGAAAACACTGGTTTTTTTTTTTTTTTTTTTCTCCCACCGGCTACCAATTGACATACAAAATTTTCGATATTCTCCAAGATAGTGCTAAAATGAGGACTTTCACAAGAGGAATTTTTTTATAAACAGGAAATATAATATGTTATACAATATATTGCGCATATCTTGTTATTTTACTTCCATCCTTTCCAGATAACCTGATCTGTTAAGGGTCAATTTGGAAAGATTGGTGATTATTTACTTTTTTGGATAATGGATACAACTTAATAAGTACCAAAATATAGATTCTTTCACAGCAAACATACTAAAGAGATGTATAGAACACTATGGTCCAAGATAAATAAGTTTAATATAATGAAATACCTTACTTCGTAAAAAAGAGATACATAAGTCTAATAATTGAGAAGCTAAAGTAGACATTCAGTTAGGAGTGGAGGAATATTTCCATTTTTTCAGTTTGATACTGATAAAGAGAGCTGATGGTAAGATTTCCCTTTATACTTACCTCTAAGGCTGGATAAATGAAGAAGAAGTATTGAAAATGCAGTTATGGTAGTATCCTTGATTCACAACTAGACTTGGAAGCAATTATAAACCATGGCATATTTGGAGGTTATGAAATTCGGTACGCAGACCTCTTAAATTAGACAAATTATGACACTCATAAACAAAAAAACACAAAAGAGAGAGAGAGAGAGAGAGAGAGAGAGAGAGAGAGAGAGAGAGAGAGAGAGAGAGAGAATGACAATGACCAGTCTCTTCAGCGATTTATTCTTGTTAATTTGTGTTCATTTTTCTTGATGACTTACTAAACACTTCTACTCTTGTTACTACTTTTTAATGGGGAAAGCTTTTTATTTCTTGCTTTAGAAGTCAAAAATCAAGGGCTTTTCCAAACTGCGGCAATCAGTAGCTGTTGTATCTCCACCCTTGCAACAATATGTCCTTTAGAT
The DNA here is from genome assembly GCF_029784015.1 of Lycium ferocissimum. NCBI lineage: Eukaryota > Viridiplantae > Streptophyta > Magnoliopsida > Solanales > Solanaceae > Lycium > Lycium ferocissimum. Next base: position 20,028,925 of record NC_081350.1, read on the forward strand.
AACCCAACTTCCAAGTATTGAGGAGAAAGACCTTTACATCTGTGAACTTCCTTTACCTTAAAAGTCTTTCATTGATTTGATTTTAATGATTGTCGGATCCATGTCAGAAAGATCATCATTACAAAGAGAATGTAAACACCCTTCCGAACACCCCCCCACAGTGCTTAGCAGCAGTTCCCTCACATTCCTACCACATCTTCCTTGTTAGTTTGGACTATAAACATGTCAATGAGTCTGCTAGAAGCCTCTGCTTAATCTGACAGCAAAATGTATGTCAAAGATCTTGGTTCCCACTTCCCAGTTCATTCTATAAATGAAATTTTTAACCGACAGTGGTACTCCCTGCCTCACTCTCGTGAGTCAGGAAATATTACCATAGCTTTTTGTTATAAAATGTAATTTTGTCCAATGTGAAGGGAAAACTGTGTGAGCTTGGCGAGAGCTAAATGTCAGTGCGCTTGTGTTATTAGTGTAATATTGTGTGATGCTGTTTCTAGTGCCTGTGTTATAAAAGCTAGATTTACTATTGATATATCCTAAACTTGCTACAGATATATCCATGTAAAGCATGACATTGGCACTCTTCCACGGTCTTTTTGTTTCCCTTCTTGAGAGTGCTTATTGTACCCTTTTTGATAAAGGAGAGTGCTTATTATGTTTGTCACTAATTTATTGCTACTTCACAGTTTCTATTAGTGGGAGTGAGACCTGTGGACCATTTTTGCCCGATAGTGACCGTGGAATTGAGCCTAGTGACCATGGTGATCCTGATGGCAAAAACAGAACTACTCCATTTATGCGAAAATGTGAGTCAAACGTTGAAACCTCAAGTGCACCTGCCTTGGATCTTGATGGCAAAGAGCAATTATTTCCGGATTCATTTCCTTCGAATCCTCCACGCCTTTCTGCTTCTGATGGGGGTCATTCTTTTAACTTGAAGAGCAACTATCACAATATTTTCGCCCCAAATAAAATAAGTTCTGCAATTGCAGCTTCTGAGAGTATTCGCTTCAACTTTTCCCTTGTGGCTGCCATTTTGGTTCTTGTGTCCTATAACAGCCACTTCTTCAAGGTGGTCATATTTTTCAGACCTCTTCTGCTACTGCTGTTGACCAACATATCAATTATTATTGCGCGCCTTCTCGCAGAAGAAGCAGGGTCCCAAAGGAATCAAAAACCAGCAGCAAACAGTATCCCTAGCGCTGGTGTGGTTGATCAAATTGGGAAAGCGCTGGAGCTTGGATTGTTATTACAAAACGTTATGGGTGCACTGTTCATGGATTGCAGTATCTACTCAATAACAGTCGTTTGTGGCCTTTCACTAGTACAAAAGCTTGGCTGGTAAAGTTTTCCCTGGCTGGAGGATCGTAACAGCTGTATCATCTTAATAAGTTGTTTTGTCTCTTTTTTCCCTTTGTGTTCGCCTACATTGTTTTGAGAAACATTTTGCTTCTTTTCACTCACTCCCCCACCCACAAAACCCCAATATTCAATTTTTGTAGCTTCCTCTGAATTGAACTTATGTAGTTGTTCTCAAGTTTCTAAAGCATTTTTCTGAGATTGTGCCACGTCAGAGCGAGAGATTTGCTCCATTCTTTACTTATGGGTTCATGGTTGTTCTATCAAAATGTAATGGCTGTGTGGAGTGTTTAATGGAAAAAGGGGTCAATTGGTTTTGCGGCTCTTGAGATTTTTTTAATTTTGTTTTATGTCAAATCTTCCAAGAGATCTTTATTTTCCCATTATTGTCAAAACGGCACTTTAATAGTGTTTTAAGTCACCGTCTTAAGTTGTTAATCACAAGAAATGATTTAACATAGCTCTTTACAAATTGAATATAAGAAAATAACTCTACAGGTTTGGATTTCATTTTCAGATCAAGTGTAAAAATAAACATCTCTTGAAAATTTTGATACTAAATTGTAATGAATTACAAAACCAGATGACCCGCCACAATGATAGACAGGCCAAGCCAGCATATTAATTTGATCATCAAACCAATTTTCAATGTATTTGATTGCCTAATTTGGACGTGGAAGCTAATGAACAGAGCCACAACAACCTTTTTTCCGGCCTCTTCTACAAGATTTTTAGCATTAGAATTTGTGGATTCTTTATGTTGCTTGGGATTGATTACACTTTGTGAAGTTTTTGTATTATGATAAGCAGAATATGTAGGAGCTTCACCTTTGTCTGCGTTTATAAGCCGAATAGCCACTGCCATTTTGTATGGAAACTGACTTTTCACTTCCGTTTATTACAATCTACTCTTAGGGGTCGTTTGGCAGGAGGTATTAGAGAAAATAATATTGTTATTAGCTTTGGTATTATTAAATTCCTTGTTTGGTAGCGTTTTCAGCCTAGGTATTAGTTATACACCATATTTAGTAGGCAAAATACATCAAAACACCCCTAAACTATACCCGAAATGTCGATATCACACCTAAACTATACGAATGACCCATTACACACCTTAACATGTTAAAAGTGAATTAAATTGCCCCTCCACAGACCAAAACTGAGGCGAGTATATGTCCACATTTTTGAGCGCGTTGGAGCTGTAAAAAGGGCCATTATAATTTTAAAAAAATGGAAAATCAATTAAACGATCCTAATTAATAATCTCAACGAATCAGTTAAAATTTTCACCCACCCACAACCCATACCCGTCCTAAACATTTAGAACCCTAACTCTCCTAAATTGGTGAAGAACACGCTCAAATCGGAGCTCAACCCCAGTTGTTTTTGAATCAAAGGTAAGTAAATTCAACTTTATTTAGCTTGTTCTACTGTATAAGCTCAAGTATTGTTGTATTTCGCAGCTGTAAATATGGCATCGCTCGGATTCAACTTTTTTTTTTTTTTTTTTTTGTTGTTGTTGCATTTGTCTGTAATCTTTCATTTCGCATGGAGCCTTTGCTTAATTTGCTTTGTTTTTTTTTTTTTTTCTCTTTTCTGGTAAAGATTGTTATACAATGGCTAAAATAGGCTTAAGTAAGTTTTGTAAGCAAGAGGATGATCATGAGTTGAAGGACGTGCGATGCAAACATGGATTTCTTTTGCCATTGTTGACTTCTTGGACCCCAAGGAACCCTGGTAGAAGATATTGGAGTTGTTCATATTATGGTGTAAGTGAAATTTATTTCAAAAATTGAACTTTGAAGAAGTGAATTTGCCTTTCATGTGATTTTTGATTTTATTACATTTTAGGGTGCTAGATCATGTGATTTTTATCTTTGGAAGGATGTTGACATTGATCCAAGATCCAAATTTGTTATTCCTAAATTGGTGGGAAGAATTGGTGAATTTGAAGCATCATTGGAGGCTTTTGGTAAAGATGATTACAAGCCTTCTCCGTCAACAAACTCCGTGGAAAGCAAAATTGATATGAACAACATAGAAATTCAACTAGAAAATTTTGGAGAAGACATTAAGAAGATGAAGGAAAAAGAGAAGAAGTGGAAGAGCAAGTTGGCTAAGTCCAAGAAAAAGGAGAAAGTTCTTTTGATTTCGTTATTGTGTATTTGTATTGTAGTAGTAAGTTTTCTATTTCAAAACTTTTTTTTAGAGGTGTTTCAATGAAGTTGCCCTAAGCTCTTTTGTAGTTTGGCATGTCGTTATGGTTTATTTTGTAGTAGTAAGTTTTGGTGCTTTTGGCATATTGTTAGCGCACTTGTTAGTCTTGTAAACAACTTGTTAGTGTTGGCATTTTGTGGAATGAATTGGCAATGTTGGTCGTAATGTTGTTGTTGTGCAATTCTTAGTCTTGTGCAATTGCTTTGCAAAATTAGTAAGTATAAGGTATAAAACAGTTAACAAAATTTCATTTAACATTGAAAGAACTTTCATTAATCGAAGGCATAAAACATGAAAAGAAATAAAGAGACCTATTCTATAATTACGATCTCCGGTGCCTTCTTATTAACGAAGAAGCATATGCGCCCGCTGACCTCGCAAGCTTGAAATTCCAAAACATTTCCTCTTTGCAGTCCGTTGTCATCAACAAACGCCTTCCATTGCAAAGACGCTTATATGCACCCACTTTATATTGCATATAGTAGGCGTGAGCATTGTGAAGAACAATCGCTTCACGATCATGGTTTGGAAGGAATTGGAAAGTATGGGAAGGAAATATAAAGTCATCCTTGTCAACGTATGATTTTGTTAACTTCTTCTCAAATGTTGTTAGGATGGTAGTCATTTTTGGTTTGAGGGGTTGCAATGAGGATTAGTGAATGAAGTATGATTTAATAAGAATTGGGTGAAGCATTAATCACCAACCACCTCACTTAAAGAAGCCAAAGGAAGTGGTCAAAAACTTGAAAAATAAATTCGGAAAACAACTTACAATGACTTCAAAAAGTGTACCAAGACTTGACCAAAACTGGACAAAATCAGTGCCATTCAACCGAACAATAAAGGCTAACAAAACTGCCAACAATATAGATACAAGAACTTATTAGACATTGTAAAGCAGATATTACACACGTTAAATGCAGTCACAGCTGCATAACCATTGATCAAAAGAGAGTGACTTTACATAGACAAGAACTAACGTTAAATGCGATCACAATTGCAATTCAAGTGAGTACATCTATGCTAATTCAAGTGCGATCACCGCCCAAAACAAACTTAAATGCGATATATCTACCAAACCACTACATATAGTTAAGGCAAAATACATCAAATCACCCTTAACCTGTACCTAAAAAATATAGATTTGATGTATTTTTTCGTAGTTAACTTGACCAAATGCGATCAGTGCCTAAACAAAGTATTTGAAAAACAACTACATAGACAAATTCACAAAGCAGTCACAGCTGCCAAAAACATAAAGTAAAGCTAGAACTGGTCAAAAAAAAAAATGCAGCCACTTTTTTGACAATTTCACACGGCAGTGGTGTTGCCTTGGCTCATTTGTACAGCTTTAGTCCTGGTTTGACTCTGCTTTTTTCCTTCGTTATTTGGAGGTCATAGCTTGTCTTCTTGCCATTTCACACCACCTTGCTTTGTCTTTGAGTTCACCGAGTGACATGTTGCACTTGATTTGATGTTTCTAACCCTTTCACTAGGCAATCAGTACGCTCAAATGAATAGAACTACTTGTTAGTGGTACTTAATTTCAGAAAATGATATTTAATTGCTAAACATAGAACAGTCTTACATTGATGATAGTTGTTCCACTTTGTGTGTGCAAGACTCCCATTCCAACCATCTTTGGCCTTTTAGTAGCCACAGTCTACAAATTATACCAAAATATTAGCAACTAATTCAGCACTGAACTATACATGAAGTATGTGGAATTATTTACCTTTTCAGTTGATCCCTTTGGCCTACCCCTTCCTCTACCACTTGGAGCAGGTGCCTTTCTTGGGCCAGGAACCGAACTTGGGCCAGAACGAACTTGGGCGGCGGAGAAACACTTGCACTTGGCCGGCGGTTGTAGGCTCTCTAAGACATCTCCTTTTATTATGACCTGGGGTATGACACTTGCTGCATGTCATTTGAACCCCCCTTTTGGAGAGTTTTCCTGTTTTTTTGGGTTCACTTGCCTCTTTCCTCCTAACAGTCCTAGGCCTGCCTGGCATCTTCCTCACTTCAGGTGGTATAACAGTAAGATTTGTGGATGGTGGCCACATCTTCAAGTTCAGAACTGGTTGAATAAAGTAGCTATATGTCTTCATATAGGTATCTCTAGAATACCACTGAGAAATGTAATCCATTGGGTTCAACCTCTTGTGGTGAAGAGCGTGAATGCATGAGGACATGGGATGCCTTTCAACATCCATGCTCTACAAGAACAAGTTTGTCTAGGCGAGATCCACAACATGTCTAAACCGACCTTCAAGAACCTCATACTCGTATCGAAATTCCATTCAATCTGCATTTCATAGACCTTGCAAAGTATACTCGTCGAACTTTCAATGCCATTGGATAAAAGTCATGAATCCAATCATTTGTCACAAAAACTCCCTCATCCGTCCTACTCTCTTCATCATTTTGACTCTTATTTCTTCGAAGCATGGTTACTACGGTCTTGTGCCTTGCGACCAAGATATCCAAGAGTTGAAACATTCACCATGTTGTTGTCTATAATGTCACACTTTGTGGTATATTTCATGTAAACCTTGCTCCACCTTTCGGGGTTGTAGTACATCAACTTATCAAGACATTCTTCTCCCAAAAGTTTCATTTGGTCTAAGTTCTCATTCAGCTGAGACTCAAAAGTTGACTTTGCACACCTCTAGAAGCAATTCTTCCTCGCTAGGCCTCTGTATTTTTGGGACCAATTGGCTAAAACATGCCTAGCACACATTCTATGTTCAACATTGGGCAGCTGCTCTTTTATGGCACTTTCAAGACCCTGTGAGGAATAAAAAACAGGCAGTTAGTAAAGAACATTAGGGTAAAGAGTTATGAAATGAAGTGAATTCAACACTTAAATCTTACCTTCTGCATATCTGTTATAACAGCAATGTCTGTCCCATCTCCCAGCTGAAGATCTTTCTTTAAAATTCTAATAAACCAAGTCCAATTGTGCTTGTTCTCAACCTCAACTACTGCCCAGGCCAGTGGAATCATCTGATTGTTTCCATCTTTACAAACAGCAACAAGTAATTGACCTTTTGAGATTCCCTTTAAAAAGCAACCATCCAAACCAATGCACTTCCTACAACCAGCTAAGTATGACTTCTTCATTGCATCAAAACATATGTAGAATCCTCTAAACATTTTTTTTCCACCTTCAAATGTCTCATCACTAAGCCTAACTACACGGTACCACCGGATTTGATCTTAACAACTCATCCCTATAATCTAAAATCCTCCCAAACTCAAAACATGGTCACCCATCAACTCGGCCTAAAACCTTGTTTCTTGCTCTTCTACACACGCTTCTACCAACATATAGATCCAACTCCTTCTTAATGAAATAAACTCAAAAATCCTAATGTTTGGTTATTCCTTTATTCTCTCATTATAGTGACTAGATAAGAATTTGGTATTGCAAAGCTTGTTCCTATTGGTAGGGTCACACTTGTGAATTGGATATAGTTCTTCACCACAAAGTTGTTAGTCGTAGAGTCAAGACTAGCAAATAAAAGCCAAGGACAACCCTCTACACACCTAACCCTTACCTTTGTAGGTTCATTAATATATTTTTCAATTCGAACATGCTCATGACCGCATACTTGTAGCTGTAGGTTCTAAATTCATTAACACTTTCAAATTGGAGGCCTGTTTCCTACACTATTTTCTTGGAGGTTTTATCAAACACAACTCGTTTGTCACCTTTCCTTCTTTTTGCTTTTACTCTGCTCAACTACTCCTTCATCATCATCGATATGTCATCCGGATCGTCCCCAAACCGAAGCCTTCATCTGAGGGGTAATAAGGCTCATCACTAGGCAACTTACCTTCCATGGTGTCTCTATTAGCACCTCCAGATTCATCATACCCCACATCTGGCCCTTTTGGTCCCGAACCTAACTTAACATGTTAGGGACGGGGAGCTCTTTCACCCTCTTCCTTCTTTTTTTTTCTTTTTCCGGCTCTCTTTTCCTCCCTAAAAACCTCTTAGCTCCTCATCTACATCACTCTCACTATGTACTTCTCCTTCGTCAAACAATCCATTTAGGTATGAATCTAAATCACTACCGGTTTAGAAAAAATCGGGGACAACCCTAGTTTGAAGATTCAAGTAGTATGAGGGAAGTGAAACAGATTCATTATTAGTAGTAGGGGGATTTGATGCATCACAGTAGTGCTAGGGGCGGTGATTTGGTTCGGTGGAAGTATTAGGGGCGAGGATTTGATGCGAACGTAGTATTAGAAGAAAGATTTGATTCAATATTGTCAACAGGTTGGAGGAGTACAAGGGACGAGAACTTGGAGAGTTAGGTTGGAGAAGGCGTATTTTGAGTTGGTTCAAAAGGAGGTTCATTGAATGGCTCTAAATCAAAGATCAAAGGCATCAAAAGAGGGAACACCATTACCCCCAATGTCTTGACCGGTCACTTTATCAAAAGAAACATCACTTTCCCTCCACATGGGTTTATATTCTAATAAGGGTGGGACCACTGTGGCTCTTCAACCATGTGACACACAAAAGCCTCCAAAATATCCCCATCCCCCAAACATGCAGCAACTCGGGTTGTATCCCTATCACATTTGATTTCTACCAATACTACACTATCGATAAATTTAACATAAATGGTGCATTTACCAGGGTCATACCTTAATTCTTTCACACAATCAAGCAATTCAAAGTAAAAAAATCTATCTAAATCCATACGTGTAAATTCAGTTACTTGTCCACCAACGTAGGGATTTTTGCCAATCGTTAAATTCCCACCGTGATAAAATCGCAAAGTAATCAGTTCATAAGACATATTTCGACCTGAAAACAGTACAAATACTTCAATTTCATAGTGAATGAAATACATAACAACCAAATCGACATTTACATATTCAAGCATTTACCCGATATTTACACTGTAAATTTGCAGAAAAATTAAAGACGCAAAAAAACCCTAGTTCTAATCGCACAACACAGAAACAAAATGAGACAAGCGACTAACCTTTTAGTAACACAGCCGATGTTTGTCCTCCAAACGTCAACAAAAAAGCCAACTTCGAATCGATCGAGTTCAAAAAATCACCAACACTTCGATTATAGGTTTAAGATGAAGAAAAACTAAAAAAACTCTATCAAATCCAACAATATTGAGTAGGTAAAGTGAAAAAATATATGATTTAGGACCAATATTGAACGATTTGTTGTTTGTGGTATCGTTTGGTTTTCTTGAATTACGATTTGGGCGTCTGATGTGGGTTTGCGTGGGTTTGCGTGATTTGAAACGGGTTTGGGGTGTTAAAATGGGTATGTGATGTTAAAAATGGGTTTGGGTATTAAAATTAGTTTATTATGTTAAATATATTATAATACCGTGATTATAAAATAAATCAGTTCATTTAATACGTGGCTTCACCCAAGGGCGAGTGTCGCACACGCCATTCACTAATTGGGGGTTTTGGTCTGTGGAGGGGCAATTTAATTCACTTTTAACATGTTAAGGTGTGTAATGGGTCGTTCGTTTAGTTTAGGTGTGATATCGACATTTCGAGTATAGTTTAGGGGTGTTTTGATGTATTTTGCCTATTTAGTACTAATACATAGTAAACCATGACATTAACAATACCAGTACTATTCATATTCTAATATACCCCATTCAGTACTATTTTAAAATTATGCGATGCATGTTATTTAATATAACAAACGAAACGCTCAGCATTACTAATACATCCTATTCAGTACTATTTTGAAATTATGCAATACATATTATTTAATATAACAAACGAAACACTTAGCATTACTAATACACCCTACCAAATGACCCCTTAAAGTTTTCTTCTGGGGAAGTTTCCAGTTAAATAGAGAATCTATATGCTACTCATATTTTGTCATTATCTATATGGGGGTGCTTAAATTAATTTTAGAAATGTATATGTATTCAAGAGGAAGCCTAACAGTCTTGATCTTCAACCGTTTTAGTAACAAATGGCCTCCAACTAACTTTAGAGTTTTGCAATAAAGAAACGTTGGAAGCATTTGAGAAAATCATATAAAGAAGATCAAAACATTCGGAAAGTTGAAGTATTGACTTCCGTAAGGAAGTATGTAAAGCAATTCTTTAAATAAATTATTGCAACAGTCGTTTCACAGTTTAACCTGAATTATATAGCTAACGAACTTAACACATAACAATGTCGATATGTCCGAGTGGTTAAGGAGACAGACTTGAAATCTGTTGGGCTTCGCCCGCGCAGGTTCGAACCCTGCTGTCGACGAACTATATTTTATTATCATATTATTTTGAACTATATTTATTATCATATTATTTTGAACTATATTTTATTATCATATTATTTTGTGGTAGTTACAATTTCTTTTTGTCCAGCCAACTTTATCCTGCTTGTATATTTTATATTTTATTTATAATGTTTTGAATTCTTTATTCTTATCTCTACATTCTTATCGATTCTTCCTTTTTCTACGTTATCCTATTATCTTGCTGCTATTACTGTTTATTATTCCTGATGCTTTTTCATCTCTCGTTGAGCGTAGGTCTATCGGAAACAACCTCTCTACCCGGCAAAAGGTAGGAGTAAGGTCTGCGTACACTCTACCCACCCCAAAATCCACCTGGTGGGATTATACAGGGTATGTTGTTGTTGGTGGTGGTGATGCTATTATGGTAGATTGATTTTATCAGTCATTTTGGGGTGGTTAGAGAAGAGGTTGGTTAAGTGGTTTAGGGGTTCAAAATATTCAATTCAAAAAAAAAAAAAAAAAAGGAGGAGGAAAGAAAGAGAGAGCAATTCCTAGTAATAAGTGGTCTGTTTTTCCTCTCATTCATTTCTCTACACTCTGTAGTATTTTTTCCTCATTCATTTTTCTACACTCTGTAGTATCGTACTTGCACGTATGTTTCCAGTCCATCACTAAACATTTGAACGCAAAAATAATAACGAATTTGTAAGTGCTTAAATAGTACTTCCTATAAAAGACAATTAGTGTACCAGAATAATGCAATAACATTAGTTTCTATTACATTGATGATCGGGTATTGTATTAACCTGCAAAAATGATTAATTAATTAAGCTAACTACATAGTATTGTAATAGCTGTAGCATTTCTCATTATTATATCCAAACAGCACCTTTACTAGGCTGGCTATCAAGGCAGAAAAGTTTTACACTAAACCAGATGCAAGGCAAAATTCATGGTACTCTTAAGACACCAAATGTCAGGAATACAAAAACATTCTAGGACAAACAAAAGAAGGCCTTCAATGTGAGAAGCACCTCGGAAACCAACAACATTTTGTCACACGAATGCTTTCAAGCATTGGCAACCATCCCTTCATGGAAGTCGGTTGGTAAGCTTCCTTCTCCATCAGTTCCTTCAGAATCTGCTTTTAGCTCGGATTTGGGTGACCAACCATACATCTTCCTTCTGAATTCTCTACGGGCTGCTCGTTCTTCCAACTTTACTTCCCTAAATTGTTCTTCAAGTTTTGATTCATCCTCGGGTGTAAAGAAAACTACCTCCATTTTCCCGAGCTCCTCGTACAACTTCTCAATCTTAGCTTTCCAGAAGACGCCTAATTCAGTGTCCATCTCGTGGTAAGGTGTCTTCAGCAGGTACTCATCAATACCACCTGCCTTGTCGATACAACGCAGGGCATGAGTTGTAACCTTCACCCTAATATGACGATCTAGGATATAGCTGAAAAGCCGTTTCTCTTGCACATTAGGCTTCCAATTCCTCCTTGACCTGTTCATGAAAAATCACAGTTTTATTTTTTTGAGAAAGTAAACAATTGCAGTTTATTATAATCCACTACATAAAATAGGAATTAAACTGCAGTTAAAAATGTGAACTTACTTTTTCTATCTTTGGGAACCAAAGAGTAGCTAGAAACAACTATGATCCAAAAGGCAGCAGACTACACATATAGTTGAACAACTATAGGCGATTATATTTGAATTTAGTGGTAATAACCAGGTTAAATATTCCCAAGAAACTCAAGACTCGTTATCTCCCTTGCTAAACCAATTCTCCATAACATCCTTGTGTTCAGCATTTTTTTTTTTTTAATAAAGTTCTTCAGGAAAAATATCAGAAGAAGGAACATTAGTACAGATAAAATACAAATATTGACAATGCCACCAAAGCACTATTTATTATGCCAGAACTTAGAGATAAATAAGAAAATACAACTCAATTCGAAGGGGTCAGCTATATGAACCTTCACTAGCAATGAAGCTCCATTTAGACCCTGTCTCAACCCAATATTCAATAATTTAGGTTCTCAGATGATATTAAAAGACTCCTGGCGAACTTTAGACAAAGTTTATCTTTTTCCATCATAAGACAATGTTTTTGTCTCTTAGCATATCATGGGTTACTTCAGTGCCGTAGCGCCTGGTATTCGAACATTGGCTCGCGGCATTTTCTCTACCCCTTCTTACCCAGAAAAAGCAGGGACACCTTACGTTCTTGAACCCACCACTGCTACACTTGATGGTGACAGAATGTTTCGTCGCTTATTAGCAAAAAAGCATGTCCTGAACCTTCTTTAGTCTCTTCTTGTATCTGGAATACTTTATCTACCTAAACTGCATAACCAATTTAGCATCAGAAATTCTTTTGCTCATGCAGCCGAATAAGGAAGAATGAGATTGAAAAGCTTGTGCCTTTGCTGGGTCAGTGAGTTTTTGTTAAAACCAACCATTTTCTTCTTTTAGCAAAATTGGATTTTGGTCATACCCTTTTACTTCTCAATAGGAGAAACGCCTCAGAGGACTACTCACCAACTTGCAACTCCCACACAAATGTAAAACACTGATGCTCATTCTTGGCAGTCTAGACATGAACTTTAAATTGTACTCCCACACAAATGTCTTAGTTTGACAGGGCAGGAGTTTAAGAAACAAAGGGAGACTTTTGAATCTTGTAGTCTTATATTAAAGATGTGTGTAGGCCTTTAAATCTTGTGTTCTTAAACTTGCATGTAGAATGTTGGAATTAGAAAACTTACTAAATATAGAAAGAGACTCTTTTTGGGACAGAAAAAAAAGGGAAGTAAGAAACTTAAATTGGGACGAAGGAAGATACATTTATATCAGAAAGGAAAAAGTGGAAGGTAGAACATACTCTCCTCAGAAGACAACTCACCAACTTGCACTCCCACACAAATGTAAAACAGATACTCATTGTTGATAATCTAGATGTGAACTTTAAATTGTATAAATTTGTATCAGATAGGAAAAAATGGAAGTTAGAACATAGTTTTTGTCTTTATTTTTTAACGACAAAAGAGTAAGTACATACGTTCGTGAGTTCGATAATATCGTAAACTCAAGTATCCAGATGAATGACGAAAAATTTGCTTCACAATAGTTGGCCACCACTCTAGGCTATCTGAAGACAAACACCTTATCCCGAAAAAAAAAAAAGGCTATCCAAAGACAAACAAAAAATTTAATTTAGGAAACATGGTATGCAAAGGCAGGTGAAGTACTTATATATGAGTGAAGCCCCGATTTATTCACACCAATGCTTTTTAGAGTTTTGGCCATGTCCAGGTATATCTTTTTTTTGAAAAAGGTAACAGTTTTGGCCATGTCCAGGTACATGCGAGAATAGAATCTATTCTAGGTTGGATTTTGTCAATTATCTAATGAAAGGTGTAAAAACAACTGCAAGACCAAATTCTCTTCCAGGAATGTGTTTCACCCGTAAAAGGGGAAAATAAGGTAGAAACTAAAATAAAGCTCATTGCTAGAACCGCAAGGTAGCGTACTGTAGCTAGAAACATTTACATGCTGATTTGATGATGCATTAGACGAACTCAATTTGATAAGTAACCATAAAGTTGACTGCTACAACAATTTAAACAAAATAGGGATGTAATCATCTACACAACTCAGGAAAGCTAATTGCAGTGTTTTTAGTCTTCCAGAAATTGGAGAAACTAGTTTCAAAGGAAAGTCTTCTTTTAAAGTTGAGAAAAGTTAACCCACATCTTGCGGAGATCTGTTGAAAATGGGAATCAATATGTAGGATTCCAGAAATTTTCCAAATGCTGACAACACATTAAACAAGGCACTACTTAACTTCAATCAGGTTAGCCCCTTGAATATTGACCAGAACATCTTTCCCTCTCCAGGAAAAGCTTCTCTTGCAAGCGCAAGCTGACCCGGACACCACCATTATTTAAAAAAAAAAAAAAATTCTTGCATAACCCAAAAACATATGCTCCCTCAATTTCATTTTATACAATGGGCTAATGGTGTTTGACTAGGCACAAAAGTAAATGTATATCACATAAAAAAAGTATCTCACCATGCCAAGTTATTCCGATAAGAGCATGACACGGGAGGTAAAATATGGATACTAAAGGAACCCTTCTTTTGGGGGGTTCTGACTCTGTACAGCAGAACATTCTTAGTGCTTTGTTGTTTATATTCATAAAATATTTACTTACCATTTCAAAAAATAAAGAAGTGTGACTCCTTTTAAATGGACCAAAAAGGAATCAGTGTCATACATAATGGCCCGCCGCACGGGGAATGTGAAACTTTGTGAGGATCTCTCTCCCTATATATCTAGCTCTCTCTAGCTCGCAAGATTTAATCTATTTCACCAAATTCTGAATCCAGATTTAGTGCAATTTAATTAGCAAGATGAAAAAGTTAGCTGTGGCAGGAAGACTGAAGGAGGGTGAAACTCGTAGTGCCAGAAGAAGCGGAGGAAGAGATGCTTGCAATTTCTCTTTCCTTCTCTTATCTATCTTCCACTCCCTACAGAGTTTCCTCCATTTTTGTGGAAGAAAGAAAGCTTTGTAGTGTTAACTAAGCTAATTTTCTGAAAATGAGAAACGGGATAATGGAAAATAGAGCACGGTAATCAAAGGAGCTAATGTTATACGCAACTGCAAGCAAAATTATTGTCAGAAATAAGCAGAGGAATGCAGTAAACTCCCTCCCCCACCAACCCACCCTGTTTCCTCCGAAGAAAGTTTTGGAAAAATACTCTTACAGCAAGGTCTCTAATGAGTTTTTTCTTTTGGGGTTGCGCTGGGAGAGAAAGGAAGAGGGTTGTTTCAGTTTCTTATTCCAATTTTGAAAGTGGGCCTCTTAAGAGTAGGTAGACAATAGTTGCCTGCATCTTTGTTTTTATACGTGGTGTCCGGCCCATCTTACGCACAAGTCAACTAATTTCATAGGGTAGCTGCTGCCTCCTACTAGCACAATTACCGGGTAACTCCGTCTATCATGGCTTGATGGAAATAAATCACCTAGTGTTTTTGCCTTCGCTGGGGTTTGAACCCGAGACTTCATGGTTCTCAACCCACTTCATTGACTACTAGGACGCACCCTTGGGTATATCGCATTGCCTACAAATCCTGCTTGAACATAAAAATGTGAAGAAAACCTATAAGTTATATTAGAAAACATTGTTTTAAGAAATTCCTTTTTCTGTAAAGTACTGTTTCAAGAAATTCTTAGACTAAGAGACTTCACTTTTTGGAAACCTGGAAGCACCACTCAGAATCTAACTACTCCTAAAGAAAGAACACTGAACAGAAGTTCAGTATACCAAACTGAAAAGAGTTGGAGAACACACGGGTCAATAACTAGATAATAGGATGGACTGCTTGAAATTGAAAGAGATTGTGTGCTGCTAGTTTCTTGCCTCATTGCATAATGCCCAGATTGCGTTTACGGAAGTCTTATGCACAATACGGATTTCAGGAAATTGATGTCCTAGAACATACATCTTGGTGATATACCACATTCTAATTTGGAATTACCCTTGGAAGCCAGAAAACCAAACAACCAGAAGGATTTTTAACTGCTGACGTATACTTCGATCAAAATTTCAAGCAAAACAGACATATTTAATAAGGACTAACAGGATCAAGGATTTTCAAGTTCACAAACAATCATAAAGAAGGCGATTCTTGAATCATGAACCAGGCAATAACTAAAAGCCCAGAATGCACTTCTGAAAAAACCAAATGCAGCTCAAAATGAAACCCCTTCCAAGTTGTTATTACTCATTAACCAAAATTACCAAATTCTCATATGCCTCACTTTTGAGTTACATAAGCTACTTACACTGAGCAGAACAAGACTTAAAACCATGTTTAGCTTTAAATTTGTTTTTTTTTTTCTTTGAAGTCGTTCGCATTGTAAATAACATTCATGGGTTAGCAGCTAAAAGATGATCCATACTTATACGGTAAAACAAAAGATGCTTTCTGAGAACTTTTAACCAATTACGATCTTTTGCTTTTAGAACTCAATAACTTTATACATTTTGCAGAACCAATCGCAAATTCCACTTTACCACAATCATTCAAAATATATTACATTTTAGATGAAAACTATTTAGTCCAATATGTCGACAGACTAACAGCTAACATACCGCCATTGAAAGCTAGAAAACAAACAACTAATGAATAGGAGAAATTCCTACACGGGTGGAAACACACCTAACGAATAATATGTAAATTAAAAAGAAAAAAAAAACATTTGAGCAAGATAATCGCAGAAAACACAGAGTAACTACTCAAAATCTAACATTTAGCCAAAAACAAAATTGCTTTAAAATTTGAGGATAAAGAGAAGAAAAAAACTGATGTATTTTTTCACCACCAACAACATACCCAGTGTAATCCCACAAGTGAGCCTACCTAACTAATAATATGTAAAATAAACTATCAAAAGAACATCTGAGCAATATAATCACAGAATGTATTTAACAAACTTATCAAAATCTCACATTTAGCCAAAATAATCCAAGTCCTAATTAAAAAAAAATGATTTTAAATTAAGAAGAAGAAAAGAACTCACGTATTTCCACCCTTTTCACTAACACGATTACCAAATTGAATGTGACGACCAGCAAAAAGACCACGTTGAGCACGACCCATTACGACTTTAGTATTTGGTACGCATTTTTGAAGCTGTTGTTTAACTCCAGATGCTAAATTCTTCTCCCCGCCTATATTCTTCACTAATTTCTTCATCATTTCTCTTGATCTGAACGCCATTTTCTTCCTTTCTACTTCAACACTTTTTGAGAAAATTTGATGGAATTGCAAGTGTAGGGTTCTGATTTAGGGTTTTAGAACTGTTTTTAGAGCATAGTTTAAATCATTTAACTCTGTACCTATTAGCTTTGTTTGGAAAATAGATGATACAATTACCATTTTTATTTTGGTTCAAAATAATTGTGTCTATTTATACAATTAAGAAAGAATTAATTTTATTTTTTAAATTTGCTCTTATTAAGTGGTAAGTGACCAGTTTCAATGTGTCAAGCTAATAGTATATGAAGGAATACCTATTTTAAATATTAATTAACTTTAGAATTGATAAATGTAGATTGGTTGGCGAAGTGAATCACACGGATGGAAGTAAACTTTTGTGCTCGAAGGAATAACTAAGGTGAGTTAAGACACGTTTTTACTAAAGTTTTTTTCCCTCACAAGCTCATGCCTTTAAGTTGTTCGCTAAAATGCCTTAGAACGTTAATGTGGATTCAATTGGAGTGTGCGAGCTTGCGTTATCTCTGGAGTTCGATTTGATTTCAAGTTTGAAAATTTTATAGTATATGTGTTTTACAAGAATTTTTAGCAAATAATTTTCATGTCTTTATATGCTTAAGTTTAAATGTTAAGTAATTAGAAAAGAAGCTTTAGAACACAAGAATAATTATATTACTCATATATTATGTTTTGGGTATCAAAATGACTTGTAAATTTAATGTTTCATCTCTAAGAATTCAAACTCGAACTAGAGAATCTCAAATAACTAGCAACAGAACATGACCGAAAGGTTACAGAAAGAATTTCATAAAGATATTGTCAGGTTAACCTTAGAGTTTTGAAAAGGGTTTCGTGATATGTAATAATTCAGCTTATCCCTACTCATGTAGGAGTAGGAGATTAATGCATCGTTGGTTCGGGTGCTATTACAAATGCCCTGCTAAGGCATGGGATGTGAGCACACTAGAAACTTAAATTGTGTGACATAACAAAAATAAGACTCAATCGATTCGATTGAGATCAAATGCCCCCGAATGGGACGATGACGAATAGAAAAAGAGAACATCGAGAATATTTTTATTAAACTCTTTTTTATATCTTCAAATTTCTTAATATCATTATGTGCAAAGTGCATATCCACATATGCTTCGCAATTATTATTTTTATGTCAAAATCAAATTTTCACGTCATGACACATGAAGGTTGTTTGCATAAAGCTTATAAATTGGTCAAATAAACTTATAATCATTTTTTCTTTTATATATATTTATGCGTTTGATAAACACACACACAAAAAAAAAAAAAAAAAAAAAAAAAAAAAAACCAGATACCATTGTTAGCCCCAAATTATGAGTTTTCCAACTTACATACACTTTATACCAAATTTATTATTTTTTCATATATTTTTCATAATTCTAAAATACCATTTTAAAAATAAGTTCTTAATTTCTTCTTCATTTTATTTCTATCGTTATCTTTTTCATAAATGCTTTTTCATATATTTTTCATAATTCTCAAATACCATTTTAAAAATAAATTCTTAATTTCTTCTTCATTTTATTTCTATCGTTATCTTTTTCATAAATGCATGATATTTATTTTCAAAATAACAACTATAAAAATATTTAAAAGCGCTTGATACTTATGAACTTCGAATCTTTTAAACCAAAAGAAATATATCCACTAAAGATTGGAGTATCATTTTCAGAACTCTGACATTGTTACCTCATAGTGTCTGCACCCAAAAAAGTCAAAAACTATGGAAAAATCAAATAAGAATCTGGCCCACAGTTTTAAGGCACCACATCCCTCTTGTGGTTGTTAGAAAATAAAATAGTGAATTACCACAAAAGAACCTAAAGCATTTTCAATTTAAGATGCCTCCATATCACATTTCTGAATTTTTTAAAACTTTTTCACCAACACCTAACATTCAGTTGAAATTGAGGGGTCGTTTGGTAAGGTGTATAAGAGATACTACTGAATATAGTGTAGTAGTAATGTTAAGATTAGTTGTTGACATCATTTTCTATTAACTACTTGATTTGTTATATTAAATAACATAGATTGCATAATTTTTAAATAGTACTGAATGAGACATATTTAATGTGAATGATACTGATATTGTTATTGTCATGGTTTATTATGTTCAAGAATTATACTGAATAGGTTGTATAACTAGTACAGGATTGAAAACACTACCACAAGGGATTAAATAATACTCACTCTGTCCTAATTTATGTAACACCAGTTGACTTGACACAAAGTTTAAGAAAAGAGAAAGAAAGAAGGACTTTTAAAAGTTATGATCTAAAACAAATCTTAAACATTTATGTGGCTATTGGGTATAAACATTTTATTAAGAGTAAAAGAGTAATTTTAAAGTTAAATTGCTTCTAATTGGAGAAAACAAATATTTTTTCGAGACAGACTAAAAATAAAAAGAGCACCCCATAAATTGAAACGGGAGAAAGTATCAAATGTAATACCAATATTATTTTTTCTAATACTTCCTACCAAACGACCCTGAATGTCTTATTTCTAGTGTTTTTGCCTATCTAAAATGAAAATAATGAAACAGGAAAAACTAGAATCAGGTTCTACGCTGATTTCCTCCCAATTTTTTTAAAAAAAGAATATGAGGAAAGAGTCCATTGAATTTCAATAAATTTGCCACGTCACTATCCAAAAGCCTGTAGTCCACGCGAACGCCACCAGCCCGTATATAATGCCCCTCTACTCTGTTAGCAGCCATTGCCAAGAAAGAGTGAATTATTAAGGAAGAAAAAAAAAAAAAGATGCAATCTTTGCAGGAAAAGGCATCAGAATGGAGTGGAGTTGACCAAAATGATGCATTTGCTATTGATGAAACCAATCTCTTTGAAAAGCTTGGACTTCAGACTTTCATCAATCTCTCTACCAATTTCTATAACAGGTTCATTCATATAATTATGCTCAGAAGAAGTGTTTTTTTCTTGATGGGTTTTTAATTTCTTTAAGTGGGTATTCAAGAAAACTCGTTAAAGTTTGGGACTTTGATTGAATTGTTTTTTTTTTTTTTTTTTTTTTTTTTTTTGTGTGTGTGTGTGTGTGTGTACCTCTCTCTGTTGTTCTATGTGTTTCTTGAATTAATATGAAGTTCAGCAAGGTTAATGTTTTGTTGCTTGAAAAATTGAGCTTTTTCTTTTCTTACTAGTATTAGATTTGCATGGTTTTAAAGTTTTTTTATTTTTTGGGTGGCGTTGGTGGGATTAATGACTCTTTGATTATATTAACTATTTCATTCTCTTTTCTTTTCTTTTATGAATCTTTGATTATATTAGCTACTTGATTCTCTTTTCCTTTCTTTCCTTATTACTGATTGATAATGAAGGTCTGTATGTTTGGTTATTATGATTACTTTTAGAAGCATTAAGCTGTATTTTTCCTAATACATTTGCAGAAGAGGTGTTGAGGGGATCCTTGATTGTTGAATCTTTGGTTGTATTAGTATCCTTGGAGGTTAAGGAAACTGATTGGGTGATAAAAGTTACTGTGAATAATAAGCTGGATTTTGAAAGTCTGGAATTTTTAAATTTAGTTTACTTGTTTGGAATGAAGTTGTAGATTATTTCAATTATTAGAGTTGTCTTCTTTTTGCTCTCTGATGGTTTACCCACATGAGGGAAGACTTGTAGTTTTTGGTTTAGAAATTGAAATTAGGCTTTATAATTTCATTAATATTTGTCTGAAATGCCCCTTTGGGTGGTTAAGAAATAAGGAGGTTGTGTTGTGTGTGTTGGGCGGTATCTTGAATATTTGTCAAGGAATTAATTGAGGGATGAAACTTACTGTGAATAATAGCCCGTTGGAAAGCCAAGTAGCCAACCATGCTTATTTTTTTCTTCAAAAAGATGCTTATTTTAGAGAGTTGTGGTGTTTGGCAAGATTTAGGAAAAAGATATAAGTGCTTTGAGTAGTAGCGGAAGCTAGTTTTCAGAAACTAAAAAAAGTAGTTTTTTTCCCAAAGGAATTTTGGAACCTTGGCCAAGCACAAATTGTTGCTCTGATATTGGCGAAAGTGCTTTAACCAAGCACAAATTGTTACTCTACAAAAGTACTTTTTTCGAACCACGCTTCTGACAAAAAATACTTTTCCGAATAAACAGTTTTTGAAAGCTCGGTAAAACAAGCTAATAAGTTGGCGAAGTTGTCTTCAGATTAATTATTTGAAATGGTGGTTGATAGATAGAGTTGTGCTCTTTTCTCCTCTAATGATATGCCTTTCTTGAGGGAAGACATTTGACTCTTGTTTTTGGAATTGAAATTAGGGTGTATGATGATGAGGAAGAGTGGTTTCGGTCAATTTTCTCTAATTCAAGTAAAGAGGATGCCATTAGGAATCAATATGAGTTCTTTGTACAGAGAATGGGAGGGCCTCCTTTGTTCTCACAGAGGAGAGGTAAGCAAGTGTTATCTTAATTTTTATTTTATCTTAATTGTTATCCCCAGTTTCAATTTGCCAATGGTAGTTACTTGTTACATCCTTCTATTGTGATGCAATTTTGTGGTGACCTCAATTCTTGAGATGGTTAATCTATCTTCTATCATAAACTTCAAATTGAATCATTTTGTTAAGTCCTTGAGATTGGAAAGCGTAAAGTTAAATTGATATCTATGATAAAGGTTATTTGGGACGGGAATAAACCCTTTTGTTCAAAATGGTTCCCTTTTATTATGTTCGTCAAGGTTTATTCTATCTAGAGCAGAGGTGAATCTAGGATTTCTTGGACATGGGTGCACCACTGAAAAAAAAAAAAAAAAAAAAAAAGAAGCATTAAGTGGGAATTGATCCCTGTTCCTCTATGTAAATAACTAAGCTTTCCACCAAGTGCACCAATCAACCTTTTTGGAGCATGGGTGCCAACAACTAATATTAGATCAGTTTTAGAAAATATGTTCATAAAATACCCAATTTTTCGGAGATACCATGGCTTCACGTGCTCTATATAAAGCTATAAATTCGCCCCTGATCTAGAGCTTGTGATGTTAGTAACATATCACCGTTGAAGGCTAAGTTTTTCTCCCTTTTTGGATGTCCACAACATTTCTTTTGATAAATCACTACGAATAAACACCAACTCGATGTCAAAAAGAAGGTGCAAGCTGTTGAAGTGATTCAAACCGAGTCATTCACCATTTTCTATTTTGCTTGTACAACTAACAATACAACATAGTATTCTCTCCTTACACCAGTAGAAGAATGAAATAAGAAGGATTCAATAATGCGTTGTTTTCCTCAATGTCCACAACCTTTCGAGAATGAAAATTAGTTGGCATTTGAATTAGTTGAGCAGTGGAGAAAGAAACTGTCAGCAAGGTTGCTTTATAAATCCCATTTGCAGAGTTTAGAGCGTCTTTGTCCTGTTTTCTAAATTTTTGGTGTACTACCGATGTTTAGGATTAATTGTTGCTGATCACTTTTCTGGAGTTTTTGACCTTGAAACACTATATCGATGACTACTCTCACACCATCTTTGGAGCATGAATGTTACTTGTGATTTCTCAGCAGCAAAATATCACTAAAGAGAAGGAAAAGAATAACAGGATAGGAAAATTGAGGAAAAATATCAGGGTGGAAACATATTTTGGTGACTCTTTCCTTCAGTAAATGGAACAGTTTAAGAGTGCCTTAATGATACCATGAAAACTTCCGTTTAATGATGACATTACTGGAGATTCTCAGTCTGCTGATAAGTCTCCATTTCTTGATTTATTGATCAAGTCATTAACAATAAAAGATAGTTTTCTATGCTAGTTATGTCTCTTCTTTGTTTCTGAACCCATTTTCCGCAATTGGCAAGGTTAGGCAGTGTTTTGGAAGATAAAATATCCAATTTCGCTTAATTAATTTCTTCAGATAAAAAATGGAACAGGTGAAAAGTTGTTTGTGGGATTAATATAAGATAAGTATTTCCGGAGGGTCGGACTAGGTGGATCTCAGGTAGGCACTTCGCCTTTTCTTAGGCAGCGTTTCAGGGCAGGCACCAAACCGCTAGCGCTCATGGATTCCGTGTTGAAGAAGATAAAAGTAAATTATATACACAGTTTGCAAAAGCAATATATTGCTTATTCTCTCTCTCTCTCTCTCTTTTTTTTTCTTTCTAAAATGTTATAGATGAATCTTTTAGTGAGTAGGATAGGAAATAAGAGACT
Source organism: Lycium ferocissimum (assembly GCF_029784015.1). NCBI lineage: Eukaryota > Viridiplantae > Streptophyta > Magnoliopsida > Solanales > Solanaceae > Lycium > Lycium ferocissimum. The sequence goes on from NC_081350.1 coordinate 20,051,745, forward strand.
TAGTATAAGTTGTAACCTTACATTTTCATCTATGCATCCAAATCAACAATCTAAAGTGGTTTTTGAAACTTGATTGATGTGGCTTTCACTTAATTGCAGTTTTGTTTTTAATGTTTCTTTCTCCGTAGTTAGTGATAAAGTTAACTTCTTTTTCATTTTTTTCTTCATCCGTGCCTTTCCTCACTAAAACATGAGCTTTAATTGGCATTTCCTCTTAAAACTCCAAAAGAGTGTTCTCCTACGCCTTCACCTTTGATCACTGTAGAGTTAATGAGGTCAGGTCATCAAATCATATTACACACCGACTAGTTTCTCCCTCTTTTCCAACAGTGTCTTCCTAAGCTTTCTTCAAGCGTAGGAATAATGAGGTCAGGTCATCAAATCATATTTACACACAACTGGTTCGTCCCTCTTTTGTCCTGTATCATCATTGCTCTTCCAAATCAACCAAGTTCTCTAATCACGCGTATTTATTACAAATCAACAATTTCTCCAATCAGCCATTACTTTATTGCGTTCTTATCTCCACGATGGTGGCTTTGATGAGTTTTTCTAAATCAGTAATGATTAATCTTTTATGCCTAATGAAATCTCCTCTGCCACCGTGATAGGCTACTTAATTGGTTGAGGGTTTTTGTCAGCAGTTTGTGCTATTAGGGTTTGACTAGATTATTCCATTTTTCTTCTGCCTTTGCCAAAACCAGAAAACTCTCCTCATTCTGCTTAACAAATGCTTTCGACCAATTGTGAATCCCTAAAATAGAGAAAAGAGCATTACTTTAAAAAATTGATTCAAAATCTGAAACAGGAAAGCTTCTTGAGACTGAGCTAAGGACAGCTAGGAAGGCCATCATCAAATCAACCTCCAAATGCTCAGTGTTTAATATGGTTGAGCTTATATCTATTTGAGGTTTAAAAGCTAATCAAAACTCAAATGAAGTTTTCTTCCTGCCATGAGACGATCTGGAAAAGTGATGTCAACACAGATAGTTCTAGTACTTTCTTTGGATGATTGGTGAACAAGTTAGTCGGATATTAATAGTTCATCCTTCTCATCTGCATTATATTTTAAGTGGTATCTTACATGATGCTTCTTGTAGTTTGAGAAACTGTAAGGACCTTTCTTACTTGGACTTTCTGCAGGTCATCCGGCATTGATTGGACGCCACCGCCCATTTCCAGTCACACATAAGGCTGCAGAGAGATGGTTACAACATATGCAACATGCACTAGACAGTGTTACAGACATTGATGAAGATTCCAAAATTAAAATGATGAACTTTTTCAGGTACAAGCTAATCTCATTTGAACTTACTTTTAAGATTTACATTTTGTGTAGACTGTAAGATTTACATTTTGTTTGCCTTTCAGGCACACTGCATTCTTTCTGGTAGCTGGAGATGAGTTAAAGAATCCAAACCAGGGTGTTGCATGTAAGCATGCTGCCAATAAGCCAGCTGCAGAATAAACTTTAACAACAATTGATCATAGAAATAATGATGACGTATGGTGATTATTGACTTATGATCATTCGATTAATCAAAATAGAATCCATATTCTCAATTATGCTGTCATTAATACAATTGCCCCAAGGAGAAAGTTTATAGATACGCGAGGCCATTCTCATAGACTAAGATTGTATATTCTCCTGGATTATCCCAAACTTTTCAATTTCCATTATTAGTAGACAATGATATATAACGGTTATGAATTCTGCCCAATTGCCCTCGCCTTTATAACCTTGAGGCCAAAAGGGAGAGGACCAAAAAAAAAAAAAAAAAAGATCTCCTTAAATGAGAAGGAAGCTTTTAAAATTTCAATGTTGGGTGATTGTATCATCTTGACACGTGAAAAAACACTCGCTGATCATTTTTTGGTTTTATCTGTGAAAATAGTTACTATTATGAAGTTTCAAATTTCATATGTAAAACATTAGGGCATTTGCTATTTTTTAGTTACAAGTGCTGAAAAAAGTTGCTTCTACTTTAACTTTTTAGGATGATGGAGTTGCGAATTTCACATGAAAATTGACTGTTTGTGAATTTCACCCGCACCACGCGTAAGAAAAATCCACCTAGAGTTGCATCTGCTGAACTTTGTGGGAGTAATAAATGTTTTTGTTTTTCATCGACTTGTATTAGCGGCGTTGAAATAGTTGTAGAAACCATCAATCAGCACTCACATTGACAGTGTTAAATAACTTTATGCACTATGCAGTTGGACATATTATAATAGGCTGTTTTTTTTATTTTTTATATTATCAATTTGCACTAACTATAGATAATTCTATTAGGGGACACGATCCCTCTTAATTTTGAAAAGTCTCAACTACATATGTGCATTTGGGCTATCTCTTGTTGGGAAAGAGGGAAAATAATGAATTTCTGAAAGGAGAATGGTAACTTCTGTAAAATATCAAATTGGGTGTTGATACAATTTCGACAAACAAAAAGTCAGCATCATCTGAATATATATATATATATATATATATTGTCCAGAGAATGTATAAAATTACATTCCTTCCAAGTTGAAATTTCAAAACTCTGATTCCTATTTTCCCCCTTTTTGGTCCTGGAGTTGTCTGGAAAGAAGAAACAATGAAGAAATTTTGCAAGGAGAATGAAAAAAAAGGGAACTTCTGAAATATCAAATTTGGGTGATTGCACAAGCTCAATCACAAAATGTGCAGATTATCATCAACTACACACACAAATCACAATCATCTGTGTTTATATATACATAGACATGGGTATGTGTACGTATAATGCATATATCTCGACTATACAAACTGAAATCTTGGTTGTATATGAAGAACAACTTAATCAAACCCAAGCAATTGGATTAAACAAAGAAAAAGAACACAAATCTTTATTTACACCCACAAAAGCTTAAAGGGGTATTAAAATTTACAATCACACTGATCAACATACCTAAATATTATTAAATGGACCAAACTATGATCCCATAAATTCCTTTCTACGTGACATTCTTGAGGGATGAGCATATCTAGCTGAAAATGACCTATAAAGATTATCAGGCTCTACTCTCCCTGCTGATCCTTCATCAAAATTCTGCATATATGTTTCTGCATCATATACACAAGAACAATTATTATTATTATTGAAGCTTTTCTTCTTGTACATTTTAATTCTCCTCCAAAATGCTAGCCACCTTGGTGATGAAGATGCACCATCACACGATTCTCTATGCAAATAATTTTTCCCTAGCCTCACACTCTTGCTTCTTGTTTTGTTCCAATTCCCTTTCCCAATTATGTGCATTTTGTTTTCTCCAATAATCTTCAATTAGATTTGAGAATGTTTGCCTACCTTCAACAAAGTCTAGGCATTTTATAGATAGGGAACTTTGAGACTCTCATGGGATGTTCCCTCTTTGCCTTTTTTATTGATAAAAGAAAATTGTAAACTAGTGGTGTGTAGACCTTCTTTAAGGATAATTAAAAGGGTACATAACTAACCTATAGATGGTTTAGATAATTCATCCAATCACGTAGATGGTTAAACATAGACGGAAATTTAAAAGCAAACAAAACAAAGTAAAAAGAATGCTGGAAAAAGAAAAAGAGTGACACTCTTCTTGATCAAGCAGTTCGAGAAGAACTAAATAGCTCTCTGTTCGAGTGGTGTTTTACCCCTAACCACAACTCATTTGCTGATTCTTCAACATTAGTCGGTTCGGACGGTTTAGGGTTCCTCAACTCTTTTTTTTTAAAAAAAGGAATTAAAAAAAAAAAGGAGGAGCATAAACTTGGATGAATAATTTTTTTTTATCTATTTCATTTTTCAAAGTGTATTTATCAATCAATTTGTTTGTTGATTCAGGAAAGAACCTTATTTTTGGAATTGGTTCTTGTTTGTACAGAGATATACAAGTAGGTAGCTTTTCACTTTTAACGTGACACTCTCTTTGATTTAAGTATATTATGTTACGTCTTTTAAGATTGTTATACACCACTTAAGAAATATATTTAATATTATTAAATCATAAATATATCAATTTAAACTACTCCGTATCATTAATCTCTCACTTAAACCTTTTATTTAATTATCACTCCATTAATTGGAGTAATAAGGGTAAATTTGAAAAGGTAATGACATGACACAGGCTTTTTTTTTTTTTTTTAAAACAAATTCAGTTTGTTAAAATAATTATATATGGGACCGAAAGAGGTGTAGTTTTAACAATTAAAGAATGGAATTTCATTAAAATAATACATATGTTCCATCCTACGAACATGGTGTAGTTAAGATTGTCAAAGATTGGTCTCATGTTTAGTCCACCTAGGTATTTTCAGATTATTTGTTTGGTAAGATATCTTTTTATGATACCAATAATTTATCTAACTAGGAAAATGATTGCCACATACCTATGATTTTATATTTTTGTGTCACAAAAGTAGGATGATGAAGAGGGTTTCATGTGACTATGCCCCTGCCTTTTGTTCTATTTCCTAATTGGCTAGACAAAAAATATCTACATTTATCAGATTGTTATGGGTGTCAGGGTGTGGATATTCGATGCTTAAATTTTGAATGAATTGATTTATGCTTTTTTAACAAAAAGAAACAAACAGGTTAATTAACTAGTTTTAACTTGAAGCAAGATCTAAAAAGTTGCTACAAAATAGTCATGTCATGATTAGGAGCACTAACCAGTGGTCGATTGGAACGTGGAAAGATAGGTAAAGACATTGAGCCGAAAGACTTTCTTCCTGTTCAATTTTTTAACTCCATACAAGGCTATATCATATTATTTCTTCTAGATTAGGAATTAGGATTAATCATTGCTAATCTTTTGCTTGAAACACTAGATATTCTCTTGGGTTTTTTGTGTGAATGTGGTTTGATCTCATGACCTTCAGCTTTAGGTTGTGAATGAGAAATGGACTTTGTCCCATGTAGGAAAAAGAAAAGGAATTTGTTGGGTATCAATAGAAAAACACTTCTACTCTAGCTTAAAGAGTTGGGAAGAAGATAAGTCATCGTGTCATAATCGTTGCTCGCTCGTTTTTGGCTTCAGCCTCCTCCTCCTCCTCCTTTGCATTTTAAGTGTTGTAAAAATTACAATATCCTAGAAAAAATATTATCAAACTACACATATTACCTCCCTAAAAGTAAATAATCAATAAACATTATTAGAAGGATGTTCAAATGAAATTCATCCTCAAGAACTTTTAATAATAAAAGATTGATAATTTGAGAGACATCGAACTAATGCATGAAGACAAATAGAAAGTGAAGATATAAATTTCGATTGTCTAGCTATTTCCAGAAGAATGTTAAAATGATATTCATCCTCACGATATTTTCATTTTTCAATTAGTAATTACACAATACAATGGCTCATTATTTGAATTACTTCGAATCTCCATATTTCTATATATGAATTGAGCTTTTATTATTCATTATTTAAGGAATTTGGGGGTCAACAACACTAATTAGGGTATTGACACATGAACTTGGTAGGAACTATTGAGCGAGCCTCAAGTAATGAGCGTTAGGCGTTCAGTCGGACACTTGAGGCGTAAGCCTCACAGAACTAAGATCCACACTTATCTCAAGCCGTTTTGCAAGTGCACTGCCCAGAAACAAGTCTTGGGCGACCTCATAAAAGCCTTATTAAATAGTTTGATTATCAAAAGCTCCTTTTGACTCGATTAGGTGTCAAATTTTTAACTTTGATGATTGACATATCAGTACGTTTTTTCTTTTTTAAAGTTTGAGAAGCTCTTGACTAACACAGATGCAAAAATTAATACAAAAAGAGGATGTTGGAAGCCACTCTAAATATCAGAGCCAGGTTTCGATCCTGGGACCTGTGGGTTATGGGCCCACCACGCTTCCGCTGCGCCACTCTGATTAGTTGTTGGATGTTCACATCAACCGTTATTTATCCTTCTTGATACTGCCCTCTAACTGATTACCTGTCAATATATTTGGTGGAGTGTTTTTCTTCCTCAGTTTCATGGTTAGATCAGATGTTTAATACACTGTCATTGAAAATTATAAATTGAATGAAATTGTCATTTTGCTGATTTGATCCAAGTATATATATGAGGTAATTCTCTTTCTTATCTTGAATGACAGTCATGTCGTTTTCCAAAGAAAGGAGAAGGATTCTTGCATCTATTCCAATATTTACGTTTCTCTTAAAAAAAATAAAAATAGAAAAGATAAAGCAGCTACCGCTTACTTCCAATTTTTGTATAGCCGAAGAATATAATCATCAACATAAATATTTTGCCCTTCAAGGGTATTTTTGCCCCTTGAATCAATTACATTCACAAGAGATTAAATTCAAATAAATCACATCGATAATAGAATAATAGGTTTTCGATCAAAAGTTTAAATTTTTAACTAGTTAATGGACCAATCCACATATTTCAAAACAAGTTTGTACACGTTTTCATTTTCTATACGTGTTTTATCCCGAAATTGGATAATAAGTTAAATTTGTAAATGAGGTATAGGATATGTGGCACTTTAATCTATTCTTTGATGAACAAAAGGTATACGCGTATATTTTTGCTTATGAAAAGGCTTAAGTATGAGTTGGTATGCTAATGATTGAGTAAAGATATTGGGGATTATATATTTAAGCTAAGATTTTATCTATATTCCGTGCAATGTTGAATGGAGCGATTCAATGAACTAGTTAAGCTGTCAATCGGACCAAAATCAGAAGAAATCAAAGCGAGAAAGAGTTTTTATATAAATATTCAAAGTACAAAGCTCTTGGATCTGAAAAGCCAACCCTAAAAAATGAGGGAATGACCTCTATTTATAGTTTTCCTCTATGGGCCCTCTATACATCATGGAGCCCCTTTTAGATAAAGAAAACCTAATATGGATAAGGTTGGGTCGTGCGGTCGACACCGTACGTCGAGAGCGGTGGCAGCAAGATTACCACACGTGGCGGGCGAATAGCGATTATCCGACCAACGGCCACGACCACGATGGACATGAAGAAACCGGACTAACGGCCACGATCGATTCCCGTTTATGTTTGGGACCGGCAAATGGCCACGCGACTTGGTCACGCGAGATTCCTAGGACCAACTACTACTGGTCGAACCGGCACGACGACTTTAATCAAAGCTTCTTCGGCTCAAGCGCTGTCGTTTGCCTTCTTTCCTTTATTGCTCCGGTTCTCGCCGGACAAACGTTGTTCGTTTCTCAGATACAGATAGTCCCCACACTTTCCGAGACAAGGTCGTGCGGAGTAACGGGAAGTGGATGATTCACGAAACTTGGGTGATCCCGTTGGCTCGTTCTTATATTCTTGTTTTGGCAAGGGAACGCTTGTCACCTCTTTTTGCCGTTTGCCACGTGTCGCACCGAATGGCCAAGCTCGCAACCGCCATTACGCACGTCCTTTCAAATCACGTCTTCATTAATTACGGACACGTGGCGCTCGCCGATTGGTCGGGATTTGTAACCGCCGCAACCCAACGCATATATATAGCCTTCAACGTCCTTCCTTCTTCATTTTACTTTCTCCCCTCTCTCGCTTTTACCTCACTTTCTTAACTTCTTAACTTCGCTCTCTTCATCATCCTTCTTCCCATTGTTGATTTCATCACTTTAACACCCATATTTGCTGTTTAAATCTGTTTGCAAAGACCCATTCCTCTCAAGTGTTGTTTCCCTGATAGAAGTGTTACTCATCCTTCCACTTTGCTTGATTTTCTTTACTTCGCTGCTTCCATCTTCTTATCTTCTTCCCCTTATCAAATTTTTAACCTCTCTCACCCATTACAAATGTCTACCAATACTGAAACCACCTCCCAGGATATTCCCTCGGTTTCCTCCCAAGGAGCCGAACCGGTATCTCAGCCGAAGGGAAAAAATGTGGCCGAGCCTACGGCTTTAGATATAGTGCCGATCAAACCCAACTTCAATAAAGAGTTTGAAGCGAAAGCCTTCGTTGGTTTCGGATAGAGGGTATGACGTAAGGCGATACCCCTCTTCCATCACCGAGGATAAGCTCGATCGTGTCCGATCGACCGCGGATGGGATAACCATCCGGTGCAAGTGTTTGCTCGGGCGGGATGAATCAATTACCGACCACCGGGAGGGTTTTTTATATGTTTACACTTACCCCTTCACGCTCAAGCTCGAACCCGCACCGATCCGGTCGTATTGGAGATGTCGACCTATAATGTGACCTTGCACAAATTGGTCCGATAATCTGGAGACTTCGTAGCTTGCCTCCGGTTGTTGGCCAACAATGCCAAGAAACCCTTCACGATGACACATCGATCCGCCTTTATTCCCCAAGACGATTAGGGAGGCGTAATAAAGTTAGCCAAGCGAGGCCGGGAATTCGATCTTCTAAAAAATGGACGAAGATAGAGACCGGGCCGGTTAGAGCGCTCGTTCGGCGAGGACCTCGAATATTATCCCGGAGGAATACATGCCCTTCCCGAAAAAATGAAATGACAACCGTAAGTTCCTCGATCCCAACTTCGTTAATCTATTCTCATTTTCCTTAATTTAATCCTTCGCGCTTACGTTCCCCCTTTTCTTCTCAATAGCCGTGGCATGGATACCCCGGTCATCCGTATGAACGAGTGGGTCGAAGCGCTCCTCGACCAGCGTTATTACACACGAAGAGTTGACATGGGGAATCCTGGCTCGCGGTCGATGGATTGCTCAAAATCACGGTAACACCGCTTTGAGTTCGGGTATTACGTACTGTCTACCTTTCTTTAATTTGAACGTTATCCATAACCCCTTCGATTTTAGGTTTACCGAAGGGTTCGGTGTATCCGGACCCGGGGCAACGAGAAGGTGCCGACACCGGCATTCGATTCGGTCGGGTCATCCGAGTGTGCGCCGCCAAAAACGAAGGAAAACCTCGGATGAAGGAGACAAACCAAGAAAAAGGGCAAGGCGGGTCGTCCGGTCTCTGAGAGATGAAGAAGAGTCCGATGTGATCATTCGTAGGGTCGGCGTGGCCCCCACGCTGAGTCGGTCCCGCAGGAGGAAGCTGCCGGTTCCACCCCTTGACCGAGGAAGGACTCCTCGCTTTCGCTCATCTACCGAGGTGGGAAAGAAATACTTACCCAACGGCCTCTTGGGTACTGAAGTTTGTTGATATTACGGTGAAGCCTCTCCGAGGAGATTCGCAAAGACCACCGAGATCCGGTACCGAGTCGACTTTTCGAAACCGGGACAAGAGTCGAGTCCGCACCGGGTACCGAAGCACCGGGAGGATACCCCGGTTCATTTCTCGAGGACCCCGCGTCGGGTTTGAAGCCTCTCTTACTGCCGGGGCCGCCGGTGCCGTTCACCACACCCCACCGCTTCTCCGAGGTCAGATAATTTGAATGACATATTTTTGGACACTCCTCCTACGACCGGGGAGGCTGCTGGTTTTGGTCATCTTCCCATCTCTCGGGTCACGAGGGCAGCTAATCAATCCACCGAAACCGGTGCGAGGGAAAGCCTAGTGTGCGTTCGGCTCTGGCGTGGAACCTAGGAGAACCAGATCGGCAGTAATTTCTGTTCCTGAAGATTACAGTTTCTTATCTAGTCCGGTGGGAGTGGAAAGCTACTTAAGGCCCCTCGTCTCGGACTCGGACAAAAGGAAAATGGCCGGAATCCCTGGCGAGCCTCGATTAACGAAGGCATGCACGCGGGCACCGGGTAAGCCTTTCAGCCCATGCTTTGTATAACTTGATGCGAGTTTCTGGTTTTTTGTTTAACATCTTTGCTTTTTTGACAGAGTGTGGTGCTTGTTAACGAGGCCTTCATCCGGGCCCAACAAGAGGTTGATGACTTGGGGGGCAGGGTGGACGCCCAAGGTCAAGAAACGGAGAAATTCCGACATCTTTTGCAAGTAAGGGAAGATGGTGAGTCGAGCAGTGTCCCTCGCAAACCTTCAGCTCGAGCTTGATGCAACGAAGGCTGAGAACCTTCGGCTAAAGGATGAGTTAGCCGGGGTTGTGGAGAGGAACCGACTTCTGGAGGAAGAGAAAATTGGTCTTAGTCAAGACAACACTCGGTTCTCTTCCAAGCTGAGTGAGCTCGAAACCACCATTTCCCAACTCCGAGGGGAACTCGACTCGGTTAAGTCTGATGCCACCAATTTGGCCGAGAGGCACCGACGGCTCGAATCCGAGAGTGCTAAATATGAGGAGAGAATGAGGGTGTTTGAGCAAAAAGCCGAAGACAGGGCTCGGATATGCGATGAACTAAGAACCAGACTCGGGGAGACGGTCGAGGCCAATGATATACTTAAAACTGAGCTTGAATCGGCCAATCAATACCGGAGTATCCTCGACGAAGAGAGGAATGAGTTCTTGGTTAAGCTGGCCCGGGCTGAAGCCGATTTGGCAGAAGCCTTGAAAAATGTGGAAGCTGTCGAAGCCTATTCCACGGTTGTAGTGGAGCATGAGCGGTGGAGATCTCGGAGGATCACCTCGTAAAGCGAGCGTGGCTTTACCGATCTCCCACCCCTTATTCTAGAGGTTAGAAGAACCGAGGAAGAAGCAAAAGAGTTTCGACTCCGACTCGAAGACTCGAACGGACGGAGTCCGACATTCCCCCGGCTCGATCATACCGGATAGGCTAGGGCTTGTACTCCCTTTGTTTTGTCTTTATAGCACTTTGAACTTTCCCAAATTTCAAGTGTAAAAAATTTGTATATATAAAAAGCGTATCCTTTCTGTTGACCATTCTTTTGTTTGAATGTTTGTTATGATTCTTGTCCAAACTGCCGGTCTTTTCCGAGGATAAGTGAACATCGGAGTCGCTTTCGGACTTGTTCGATTTAGAGTTTTCATCTCATCCGGTATGATTTTTTCGGGAGTCGAATAGAGAAGTTTGCCCGCGGGACTTATTTATGCTTTGTGAATTCAGACGTCTCCGAATCACGTTAGGCATTTTTAGGGCCGATATTTTATGGCTATTCCTTTATTTTTTATTAGGTTCGGGCACCCGAATCTCGCTAAACAAATTCGGGGTAGCGGCCCCATTCGGGGGTATTAAGATTTAGGCTCGGTTTGCTATAACCTTGTTACCTTTGCCGTATTTCGACTGTAATGTCCGGAATCGAATATACGGATAAAATGGTGTCCGATTTTCGAGGCAAAGTGCTTTACTAGGAAGATAAATCCGAAATGTAATAATTTGATTTTTCAATAAACTTCAAGTACTTGTACATCATGTGAGGACTTTATCCGTTTCCTTCTGTTTTTTGCCGTGGCAAATTCTAAGTGGACACGATTCACTCTGATCGTTTGGTCCTTACACCAAAACCTAATACAGAAGGTCCGGCATTGGTTCCTTCCATAGTGAATATTAGGGGGACACGATTCGCTTTCGATCGTTTTGGTCCTTACATCGGAACGTACTACCGGTAATCCGGTCCACAAGATCCGCCGGTATCCGTCGTTGAACTTCTTCCGTTTCTGACTAGTCGGAATAAACCGAGACGTGGGTGTCATGGCCCCTTAGTGCTTATTCGAACTGTGAAGTCGGGTAAGCACTATTAAGCCCCCGGTCGTAGGGTGTTGCCTTGAATATCCGGTATTTATACTCCTATTTTAGTAACACGTTGTACTTGTTGCCTCATTAAAAACCTTGTCGGAAAACCCATTTGGGACAAAACCGAGCCAAGGAAAAGAGTGCAACACGTGTTTTACACTTTCCAGCAAGTTAACCATGTATAGGCACTCGACTCCTCGCAAAAAAAGAAAAGGTAAGTGAATAAAATAAAAGGGTCCATACCTCAACAAAGTAGTATCTCTTCAAATGAGCCACATTCCAGCCTGTTGCGCAACGTTGCCGTCCATGGATTCAGCGAATAGGACCACTTGCTCCGTTATCTCGGTCACCTTGTATGTCCCTTCCGATTCGGGCCCGTTTTCCTCTCGTTGGGGTTCTTGGTGTTCAAGGTAACTTTCCGAAGCACCAAGTCCCCAATTTGAAAATGTCGGAAGTTAGCTCTCGAAGATAGTACCTTTCCGTCCTCTCGTTTCCGGGGTGCAATACGGATTAGCGCGTTCGCGTAGCTCATCCGTGAGATCGAGTTTACGGCCATGGCCTCCCCTCGTTTGATTCCTCGGTGGTGTAATTGAGCCGAGACCGGCTCTCCGACTTCTACGGGAATGAGAGCTTCGGTCCCGTAGACCAACGAGAAGGGTGTTTCCTCCGTACTCAATTTTTAATGTGGTTCGTAAGCCCGCAAGACCTCCGTGTATTTCCCTCGGGTGCTTTGACGTTTCAAGTCTCTTTCTCAGATTCTGAATTATTGTTTTGTTCGTAGATTCCGCTTGTCCGTTCGCGCACGGGTGATATGGAGTTGACATAATTTTCTTGATCTTCAATCCTTCAAGGAAATTATTAACTTTGCCACCAACGAACTGGGGGCCGTTGTCACAAGTGATCTCGGCCGGGATGCCGAACCGACAAATAATGTGGTCCTAAATGAAGTCAATAACTTCCTACTCTCGTATTTTCTCGAAGGCCTGTGCTTCAACCCATTTTGAGAAAGCGGGCCTTACCTGGTGCCCATGGCAACGGACCAACAATGTCCATTCCCCATTTCATGAAGGGCCAGGGTGATATCCGCCATGCGCATGGCTCCTGGCCGGTGAATCATCGGGGCATGTCTTTGACATCCGTCATATTTCCGGACAAAATTCTTCGCATCTTCCTCCATCCGGTTCCAGTAGTAACAGGCTCTAATGATTTTCCGGACCAAGGCTTCCTCACCGGAGTGATTGCCACAAGTCCCCGTGTCCTCTCTCATCACGTATTCGGTTTCGCCGGGGGCCTAAACATTTGGCCAAAGGACCGAAGAAAGACCGTCGGTATGCGCGGCCATCTACCAGGCAGAAACGTGTTGTTTTAGCCCTTAGTGACCGCGATTCCTTTGGGTCATTGGGGAGCTTTCCATCTTGCAAATAGTCGATGTATTTGTTGCACCAATCCCAAGTTAAACCCATCGTGTTTATCTCAACATGCCCGTTATCTATTGCCGAGTTCATCAAGTGCACCACGGTCCGGGGGTTAATTTCTTCCCCTTCGACCGAAGATCCCAAAGCCGGCCACGCATCGGCCTCAGCTTCGCTTCCTCCTCGATACATCTTCGCATGGTCCATTCTTTAAATCGGTAAAGTATGACCTGGACCGCTTTCAAGATACCTTTGCATTCGTTCATCCTTGACTTCGAAAGACGCCATTCACACTGGTTAACAACTGAGAGAATCGCATTTTGCTTCGATTACTTCGGCCCCGATACGGAAAGTTAATTCGGTCTCCGCAATCATAGCCTCATACCGGCTTCATTGTTAGTTAATTTAAGCGGTCTTCTAATGGATTGCCGGATTGCATCTCCGGCGGGGGTTTTAAGGGCGATTCCAAGCCGGAACCTCTAAGGTTCGAGGCTCCGTGTGTGTAATGACCAAATACCGAGGCTTTCCCGGTGTTAGCAGGAGTTCATACTCAACCTCGGGGATCATGGCCGGGTGAAGTACGCACAAAGTCGGCTAAGATTTGTGACTTGATGGTGTCCGAGGCTTATATTCAATGTCATATCCGCTTATCTCTCAGCCCATTTAGTTAGCACCGCCCGATAATTCGGTTTTATGCAAGATGTTCTTTAAAGGATAAGTGGTCACTACACATATCGGGTGGCATTGAAAGTAAGGCTTGAGTTTTCTAGAAGCGCTTAGCAGTGCTAATGCCAATTTTTTAAAGTGGGGATAACGGGTCTCCGCATCCCCCAAGGTCCTACTCACATAATAAATGGGAACTTGTGTACCTGATTCTTCTCGGACCAAAACTCCACTTACCGCAACCTCGGACACGGCAAGGTAGAGAAAAAGCTGCTCGTCCACTTTCGGTGTATGCAACAAAGGAGGGCTGGACAAGTACTCTTTTAGTTCTTGTAAGGCTTTCTGGCACTCGGGTGTCCATGTGAAGTCGTTCTTCTTTCCCCGAGTAAGGAGAAGAAACGGTGGCTCTTGTACGAAGATCTTGATATGAACCGGCTCGGTCCGCTATCCTCCGTAAGCCTGCGCTCCTTTGACGTTGTTTACCACCTCGATATCCTCGATTGCTTTGATCTTGTCCGGATTAATCTCGATTCCCCGATTTGACACCATGAAATCGAGGAATTTACCCGACCGGACACCGAAAGCACACTTCTCCGGATTGAGCTTCATATTATATCTTCGGAGTACGTCAAAGGTTTCCTGCAAATGTTTTAAATAGTCCTCTCGTTTCCGAGGACTTAACAACCATGTCATCAATATAGACTTCCATCATTTTTCCTATTTGTTCTTCGAACATCCCGTTAACTAGGCGTTGATAGGTTGCCCCGCATTTTTTAATCCGAAAGGCATGACATTATAGCAATAAGTCCCGTATCGAGGTAATGTAAGATGTTTTCTCTTGATCCTCGGGTGCATCGAATTTGGTTGTATCAGTAAGCATCGAGAAAAACTTAACATCTCGTGCCCGGCCGTCGCATCGAATCATTCTATCGATGTGGGGCATCGAAAACGAATCCTTCAGGCATGCTTTGTTTAGATCCTTATAATCAACGCACATTCGAAATTTATTACCTTTTTTCGGCACCACCACTACGTTAGCCAGCCAATCCGAGTATTTTACTTCCCGAATAGAGCCTATTTTTAAAAGTTTTGTTACCTCATCCTTCACGAAGGCATGCTTTGACTCTGTTATAGACTTCCGTTTTTGCTTCACCGGGGGAAATCTCCCGTCGAGACTAAGCTTATGAGTTGTTACTTCAGGCGGCTTTGTCGTATCTATATGCGACCGTGCAAAACAATCGGCATTAGCTTGAAAGAAATTTAATTAACTTGTTCCCGAGCTCCGAGGTTAACCGTGCCCGGGTATACCTTTCTGTCCGGTAGATATTCGAACAAGACGACTTGCTCCGGCTCTCCTCTACGTAGATTTTGTCACATCCGACTCATCCGGCGAAGACGAATGATCTAGGTATGTTGAAGTCGTCCTCTTCGTGCCCGGATCTAATCTCTTTTGCTCCGTTCCGCCGGACCCGTTCGCGTAATTGCTATTTGGAATCCTTGTCCCCGATGATCCTTCCTTTTGATCCGGCTTTTTGAGTAGGGGCGATGATTCTTCGACCGCAAACATCTCTCTTGCTACGGTGTTGTTCTCCCGTGATATTTTTACCCCTAGGAGTCGGGAACTTCGGTGATGTACGTGTCGACCCCGCTTTGACTCTCATGCTATGTATCCACGGCCTACCCAAAGAATGCGTTGTATTTCATATCCCCTTCGATTACATAGAACACGGTCTGCCGGATGGTGCCGTCGATGTTGACCGGGCAAGGAAATCTCACCCTTCGTAGTTTCACTCGCCATATCAACCCATCGAGCAACCAAGACTCACAGGACGATTTATCCGGTCGAGTAGCCTTAATTGTTCAACCACTTCTCCTTTGGATGATGTTGGCCGAGCTACCCGGGTCAATTAGAATACGTTTAATTTGAGACTTAAAGACGAGAATAGAAATTCACCAACGCATCATTGTGCGGTTGAATGATGCCTTCGCATCCTCGTTCTTCGAAAGTGACGGGAGCCCTCGGGTATACAATCCTCAGTTGCGCTTTTCACGAACGGTAAAACCTTGGCGCGCTTCATTACCGGCCCTCTAGGTATCCGTACCCCGATTATCATGTTGATTATATGTTGAGGCTTACCGGTTCAACCCGTTTGCTCGACTCCCTCTCCTCGTAGCCGGGTCTTTGCCCGCTCACTCGGGGAATTCACGGCGGTGCCCATTTTTCAAGAAACGAGCCACCTCTTTCTTGGTTGGCGGCATGAGGCCCGATCAGCTTGCGGATCGTGAGTTCCATGGTATTCACGGATCATGTTCGGTCCCGTTGGCCGGATCCGACCTCAATGGTCTCGGCCACCTTGCTTCTAGAATACGACGATGGCCGAGACAAGGTCCGTTGTCGACACTAAAGTTATATTCCATATCCTTGGTGGGTCCCATTAGTTCTTCGAACTTCCGCATCACTTCTAAACGACAACCCTCGGCTATTTGATGGACACTCGGTTCTTCTATCTTCTCGCCGGAGAATTGACCGGACGACTCGACTTCTCCGGTCCGAAGTTTGTTTTCTCTGATTGAGGATACGGCCGGTCTCTTTCCCTCGATGGCCGTATCTCCGGGTCATAATTTCTTCTAGACCTTTCTGATCCTTTGCTTGGGTTTACCGGACCCGGAGAAAGTTCGAGCTGATCATCCTCCACTCGAATCTTGGGGCTCGTGCTCGTTATGCACGTCCGTGCTGGCGTCATGACCCTCGTATTCCGATGAAATTTTCCTTTAGTTTGAACAAAGCCGTCGAACTTCGGGGATTAAGCCCTTTGGTGAATGCTTGTGCAGCCCATTCTTCCGGAACCGGAGGGAGTTCCATCCGTTCCCTTTGAAAACGATTGACGAACTCCCGTAGTAACTCGTCATCCCTTTGGGCTATCCGAAAATATCCGCCTTACGGGCTTGGACCTTTTTGGGCTCCCGGCCGCAGGCAGCACAGAACGCATCCGCGGCATTTCGAAACATGATCGAATGTCGGCCAGATGGTCATACCAAGTTAATGCCCTTGGATGTTGTTTCCCCCAAACTTTTTCAAAGAACACGGGACTCAATTTCGTCTTCTTCAACATCGTTGCCCTTTATAACACAAGTGTGCGAGGTTACGTGTTCCCCGAGGATCCGTTGTGCCATCATACTTCGAATGTCTCGCATCTTCGAACCTTTTCGGGATCAACTTAGAGCCGCGTTTGGAGGAAAAGGCCTACGGATATATCTCTTCGAATCGGGTCCCTTCGTAATGGGTGGAGCCGAAGACCGGGGTCCACCGAGAGTTATAGGTCTCGACCCTTTCTCGGTTGAGTCCACCCGCTTTGCTAACGTCTCGAGCATTCTTCATACCTCGGCCGACGAACCGTGCCTCCGGACCCATTGCTTTCCATCATCCCAGCTTCTTTCCGGGGTTCGGCAACACCCTTATTCTTCTTTCCTCGAGTCATTTCATCCTTCTCGCTGCGCAATTGGGCTATCGCAACTCCTCGGCACAAAGAATAAGCACTTTCTTTGTTCTGCAACATTTCAAAAATAAGACGCAAGTTAATATCCTGCGGGACATACGGCACTTTTCCGCTATGTCTCGGGTCAAAGTGACAGAATTGAAAGTGATTTGAAGGATGGCGGGGTCGGCCGAGCGGCGTTCTCCTAGTTCCGCCATTTTATCGGTACGAGGCCCTCCTCGAATCGACAGACCTCGGGCCGATGGGATTTCCATTGGTAACTCGTAGCCCGATGTTATCGTTTTCGGCCACAATCTGGGTGAACGTGACCATTCTCCACCGTTTGCCATTTTGTCCGTTTTCGCTTCCGGGCAAAACGTCGCCTTTTTCGGAGGCATCACCCAGTTGAAAAACACAACAACCGATCGAACAAGAGTCATCCTAATACAGCACGGCTCTATCGCACGATCTAAGATTCAAAGAAAGAAAGCTTTAACGGTCCCTTGAACGACCTCGCGTTTATAGATGTGGTGCGCCACACACCGATAAACAAAACTCTACTAGACACGGTCCGTAGACATTCCGAGGACAAACCGCGCTCTCGGTACCACTTCCCGCCACGACTCCAACCCCGCAGCCGTGACCGGCGCCCCGAGATTGCACCCGAGCAATACCTATCCAATCAATCATAACGCATATACGACCATAAATATATACGCCGTCTCAATCTATATCAAACTATTTCAAACACATCTCGCGCGACGTGTACCGTACGTATATATATAATTATATCAAAAGCCAACCGGAGCTATCAAATGGCACAACGGCCCCAAAACATATACAAAATGCACGCCAACAGGGGTCATAAATAAGATCATGCAATCACATCTGAACCCAAGAGGGCACACACACCCACAAATACGTCCTTACCGAGACCTCTAAACGGACCAACAAAAACATAGGGCGGACGGGGGCCCCGCTCGTGCCCCGAGCAAATATATATATATATACATATCGAACAAAATATATATACCAAAAGTGTAAGCCCGAAATGAGAAGAGCACTCCAAACGGCGGTACAGGTGTCTGGGCGGAGGATCACCAAACCGTGCGTCCGTACCGCGGGCATGAAACGCGACCCCGAAGAAAGGAGCGGGTCGCACGAAATATGTGCGGAAGGTATGCACGCAATATTACGAGGAACAAATCGAGACATAAACAAAATAGTGGTAAAGTAAGTACAAATCCACTATATCAAAATGTTTAATTTTCAAAAATATAAGTCACGTAGGGTACGGCACAAGAACATGGTCGCTCGCCCGTCAATGGCGCCATAACACGACGTAACACCGTAAAGTTTCAAATCTCCATATTCCGTCTCATACTATAACCGACGCATAACGCCATACACACCATAACATCGTATATAAGTGGAACCCGACCTCTCTTTGACGCCCAGAGCTCGGTGAACCATAAACACAAGATAACTCGTAGTATATCAAAGTGCGCACGATATGGTAACCACTTCCGGACTCGGCGAAAGAGATAACGAGAAGGTACGAGTAGAGTCGTGCAGTCATATGTATAAAATCATTATCATAAACTCAAACATAAGTAAAATGGTCATACTTGAAAATCGAATCATAGTCATAACAAATTCTTTCCAAAGTTCTCCAATTACATAAAAAGAAGTCACGGGACCCACGAACGAAATATTGACCCGAGTCGGGCCCGCCTATTGAAAACATACTCATTATACATCATGCGACTCCTATAAAATTCTTTGGAGCAATCCGAGCCTTTATACGAAAGATATGGCATTCGAGATTACTAAATTTTAAAGTGAACCCTTTATGCAAAGTTCGGAAAGCGATTGTTTCAAAGACATAATGGTTCATATTTCATCAATCATGCACAGGAGTGTAAGTAATATATATAAGGATCATAACATGCTCGGATTTCGAATCTTAGAATTTTCCTTAAGGCTTATAATCCCAGCCTATTGAAAAACTAAGGCTTTGTCTTCAAAGAAGGAAGGTTGCTTTACATACCTCGCACGTACCCCAAGATAGCCAATCTAAAGTCAATCCCAATCTACGCCTCGGGCTCCCCAAGGGTCTACAAATACGCCAACGAATACCAAACATTAGCTAAGGGCACTTAAGCCATCCATTCCAACTATTTATTAACTTTGCCGTAAAATTACAGCATTTCCCCCGTGAATATGCCATCCCGAGAATTTAATCCCCGCCAAAATCAACAACAACAACCACAATAACTAACCTAGCAACATCGATCATCAATTCGAAAAGGCAAAATAACAATAGTAACTCTCTTTTACATCATTTAAAAAACTTTGCAAATATTCGTTTCGACGGCTTACATCAACCCAACTCTTTACCAACAATATTCAAAGACATTCTAAACAATTCACATAACATTCCCAACGATCCAATAATTTTTCCCACTTTCGTCGAAAAACGGTCCCCAAAAACCGAGCAGCCCCTATGCCACACTTCTCAATTCGTTCATGATTTGTATCAACAATCCACAATATAACGATACAATTTTCATAAATATACACATTTCCTCAAACACACAATAAGCCTCAAATCAGCTTACAATCTCAACATCAATCTTAAGTCATTAAATGCTCATTTCAACTAGAATTCATAACAATAACAACTAACATACTAAGCGATATTAATGCAATCTTCGGCATACATTGGGAGCTATATACGGCCACATACCCACATATATACATATATCGATGATTCTTAGCCCTCCTACATCCTACAACAATTTAACATGATACAAGAATTAATTCATCAACTCCATTTTCAACACCCATTTACTCGGCTAGCTCCTCAAGCACAACCCACTTCCAACATACAATATTTCATGATTTTTATCCGTATTAACATACTACAATATGCATACAACATTTATAACTCATAAACAAGAGAAATTCTCACCTTTCCTCTTCAACTCCACAATGGATTAGGGTTTGAAATCCACAAAAATTTGATGGCTCGATCACTCCAAAAATGCTTCCACGTTACTTAGGACCTCCTAATTAGTGGGTTTGTACCAAAGAATTAATTTTGGGGTGGCTTGAAATGGACTTGGTCTTCCATGGTCTTGGCCGTGGAGGTTGGGTTTTGTTTCTCCAACTTCTGTGTCTTTTTTTTTTTAGAAAGACATCATTTAACCTCGAAACGCACGAAAACTCAAATACTTTTAGCAACCAAACTTAACTTGTATTTATTTACCCCCCTTAACAACTTTCATCCCAATTATTTACCACCCCGAGAGCCGACGTGGCAAAAAATTAAGAGAGTGAAAAGGTGGGCCCGCGTATATATATATAGATATATATTATTATATAATTAAAAATAAAATAAATAATATATAATTAAAAATAATTAATTATTTTTTCTCTCCACCCCACCCCACCCCACCCCATTTTCACCCCCGCCCTCCTTCTTTCACTCCCACAACCCCACCCCCACCACCATCTTCTTCACCCTTCCTTTTTTATTTTTCTCTTTCTTCTTCTTTCTCTCATCCTACCATAACCACCTATATAACAACAACACCCACATCTTTAACCCACACTCACACCCACCACCACCACCATCACCCCACCAAATTTCATCCTATCTCCTTTCTCAAAATCATCCATAATCATTATTTCATAATTTTATTTTTGAAAGAAAACAAAAATCAAAATCAAGAAAACCAAAAAATGGTAAGTAAGAATGATGAGAATATAGAGAGAAAGAGGAATTGGTGGTGGGGGCGGGCCGCAAAAGTGGGGCGGGGACGGGGTGACGAAACGCGGGGGAGGGGGCACGTGGCGTAGTGGGGGAGGTGTGGGGGGGGGCCGTGGTCGGGGGTCGGGGGGGGAGGGGCGGGCGTGGTGGGGGAGGGGGGGGGCTGTGGCTGCGGGGTGGGGGGTTGTGAAAGATGGTGGGGAAGGGGGCGTGGGGGCGGGGCCGTGGTCATGGGGCGAGGGTTGTGAAGAAGAAGATGATGGTGGTTGTGGAATAATGATTATGGAAGAAATGGAAAAACAAAAAATCAAAATCAAGAAAACAAAAAATGATAATAATAATAACATAATAACACATAACATACAACAATAACAACCAAAATAATCAATTTACGAATTTGAAAAAAAATGGGATGGGGGGTGGTGGGGTGATGGTGGGTGTTGTTCTTGTGGGTGTTATTCTTACGGGTGTTTATGTGTAGGATGATGAGAAAGAAGAAGGAAGAGAAAAATAAAAAATGAAGGGTTGGTAATTTTTTAGTATTGATTATTTTGTTTCGGCGGCGGCGGTGCGGCGGCGACGAGCGACAGTAACGGTGGCGGAGGTGTGGCGGCGGCGGGGGGGGGGGGGTGTTGAGGGAGAAAGAAGAAGAGAGAGAAGGAGGAAAGAAAGAAGAAAGAGAAAAAATAATAAAAGAAAAACAAAAAATGAAGGGTTAGTCATTTTTGACATGGCAACCACGTGGCAACGACGTGGCAATGATGTGGCAATGACGTGGCGTCGAGTGTAACGCACCTCCCGTTGAGAGTGGTATTTTCTTAGGGTGGTAAATAATTGGGATGAAAGTTGTTAAGGGGGTAAATAAATACAAGTTAAGTTGAAGTTGCTAAACCGAGTTTTTAAATGTAAGATTCGAGGTTAAATGATGTCTTTTCTCTTTTTTTTTTTGGCTAAGTATAAAGAAGAAAGATGACTTGAAAGTCATCTTTTAAGCCACACTAAATATCTCCACTTGTTTATGGCCCACACAATGGCATTTTTGCACAACATTTCTAATTCCAATTTTTATGAATTGTGGTCCCACTTTTCCTAAGTGCCCAATACCAACAATTTCATATATATAACTTATGTCTTAAAAATAAAAATCGGTCAAAAGTCCCGACTTCAAACCGGAATGGTCTTGGCCCAAAATTATCATAGTTAATCTAGTTGCCCCAACGTATAAAAATACGGGATCTAACATCCTCCCCTTAAAACATTCGTCCTCGAATGTTGGATCAATTCCCATGTCTTATTTAATATCCGGGGAGTTTCTTTATAGCCATCACATACAAGTCATTCACAAATCAAGATAATTAAACGAAAGAACTTAGGTTACCCGAAGGTACCGGAAATAGGTGAGGATACTTTTTCTTCTATCTGCTCCTCCGCCTCCCGTGTCATTTCTTCCCGTTATTATTCTCGCACTGCCACCTTAACGGAAGCCACCTCTTTATTCCGCAACTTTCTTTCCCGACGATCCAATATGGCTATAGGTTGTTCTTCATAGGATAGCCCTTCAGAATCTCTGTACATCACTTGTAGGAAAGATTGCGGAAGGATCACCAATACATCTACGAAACGAAACATGAAATACCGGATGTACCGTCCCAAAATCGAGACTGGTGGCGATTCAATTCGATAGGCCACCTTGCCTATTGTACGAATAATTTGATACGGCCCAATATATCTTGACCGAGCTTTCCTTCTTTGGCCAAATCTCATGACACCTTTCAGTACGTGACACTTTCGTGAACACCCAATCGCCAACTCGAAACCTCCAACGGTCGACGTCGTTTATCAAGATAAGATTTCGTCGACTTCCGTCGCTAATAATCGATCTCGAATCGCTCACTTATCGACCGCCATCGGACCATCCGGACCAATTAGTCGAATCTCACCTATCGCTCAAACCAACCAACGTGAGACCTCGCATTTCCCGCCATACAAAGCCTCATGTGGTGCCATCTCGAATACCGGGTAGTCGTTGTCATATAGGTGACCAAAGAAGCGGCAAATGATCATCCGCTACCCCCGAAATCGACAACACGTGCACGCAACATATCTTCCGTAGTCTCGACAGTGCGCTTTACCTGTCCGTCGGATCGAGGATGAATGCGTATCGACTCACCGGGTCCCCAATCCCTCCCCCGAAATGATTCCTTACTTAGTCCGTAAATTTGGCACCTCTCGTCGAGATAACGACACCGGAACCCCGTGCGGGCCTCACAATCTCCTTAATATATAACTCGGCATAATCTTCGACGGTGTACGTAGTCCGAACTGGAAGAAAGTGGGCTGATTTTGTCAGCCGATCAACGATAACCCAAATGGAGTCGTACCTCCGTGGAGTGCGAGGCAAGCCTACAATGAAATCCATATTAATTATCTCCCACTTCCATATTGGTATCTGTTGACACCCGATTTTGTCCCGTCTTCCCTAAATATTTATTTACATTTCTACTATTTTTGATGATTTAAGAAATAATTATTTATATTTTTTTTACTATGGTTATTAGCTTTTATTAATACTGGCATTCATTATCCTGTTGCAGTCACTATTGTTATTTTATTACTGTCACTAATATTACTATTATCGTTATTATTATTATTGCTATTTTACTAGTATTATTATTATTATTATTATTGTTATTTTTATTACCGGTATTATTATAACCCGCCTTATAATCATTTTAGCATTTTACCAGCTTATGCACGCACATCGCATTCATCTTCGCGTATTTTAATAATAGTATTTACTTACTATTGAATTTTAAATATATATATCATCGCGCGATCATTACGGCGTCATTCTATTTTCATCGGAGTATTAATAAATACATACTTTTTATATTAGTGGATATTTTAACACACTTAATATATAATTATTTAAAATGGGTCTTTTATTTAAATTTAGAAACCAATTACTCCTTTCACTCAGCCCATGTTTTAATTATCAACCCCAAATTCAAGCCCAATCAACTTATATTTATTTTCAGACCAATTCATAAAATCAGTCCCTACTCTAAATTCCCCAGCCCACTATAACTTAAAACAATTACCAGCCCACGTTTTAAATTAACCTACCCGACCCGGCCCAATTCTCCTTTTAACAAAATGAAACCCCTAAGGGTTTCATCCCTTCCCCTAGCGCCGCACCACCCCCTTCCCTTGCCTCTCTCTCCCGCCCCATCGTCTCTCTCCCTCTCTCTTTCCCCTTCCTTCCATTTCCGGCTAGGTCCACCATCCCCTTTAACGAAGACAGTCTTGACCTTTCCTTCTTCGTGTAAGACTCGCTGTCATGAACTCCAACAGACCCGCTCCTCTCTCTCTCCTCTGTTTCCTCGGCCAGAGATGGCAATCCCACAGAACCCCTTTCACTCCCCACAGCCCTTGCATGGTTGATTCGGGAAACAAATTAATACCCTGCACTCTCTCGTCGCGTTGCTTTAAACCGTTGACGATTTGAGATTTTGTTGGTTTCCCTTCCTCCTCTGCTTCGATCTGAAGAGTTTTAATTGAATTTTGTCGACTTGTGGAGCAAAAATTGTTTCTTTATTAGTTGCTTTTCGTCTTTCCAGTACAAATTTTAATGATGGTTGTCTTCTTCTTCTTTGTTTTTGATCTGGGTCGCAACAAGCCCCAAGGTTCGGATTTGAAAATTTTGACCAGAAATCCCGCCCAATTTTCAGCCTTTCAAACCCTAGCAAACCCTAATTTCATCCTATAAATACGAGCCTTCTGATACTCAAAAAGGGAGTTATTTTTTTCGCCTCCTTGAACCCCCTTGAAAAGATTCTGTTTTCATCCGCCTAAAATTCAAAAATATTAGTCTTGTCATAATTTTCCCTGATATTGATTCAAAAGCACTAAGTATTTTATTCTCTTTTCGCTGTTTCGAATCCGAGTACGTGCAAGCTCAAAGAATCTGAAGTGTTCGAGTGAATCGAGGACCCCGCACCCTGTTCGCTGCACCCGAAGCAGGTGATTCTCCTTTCCCCTCTGCGTCTTTTTGTTTTATTTTAGGCTCCCTTGTCCTGTGTTGATTCATTTTCGGCCTCCATGGATTTGTATATTCAGTATCTGTGTATGTGTTGAGACAGTCCAGTTATGTGCCTTAGTTGTTGTAAGCTCGGTTGCTGTTTGGTTTAATTTTCAGTAGCTTAAGTATAATTAATGTGCAGTAGTGGTTATTTCTTGTACCTTTGCTAATAATGACTTAAGCACGACTAATAGACATTAGTGGTTGTTATTAACAAACTTGTGAATGTTGGTAGTTCAGCATGATTAGGCACTTTAAGCCGCGTGTTTTAGGTTAGTTACTTGTTACTATTAACATCGTCCAGTCCAATATTGCTTTTCACATGCTGCTTTAGTTTATTTCCTGACTCAACATGATTAGAGTGCCTTTGCTCACTGATTAGTTAATGCTTTCTGGTATTAGCCTGGCTAATGAACCCGTGTCACTATATGTTGTGATGTGTTAACTTGATGTTGCAAAACAACCACAACCATAGTAAACCCAACTGAATGTTTTAGGGGTCAGTTAATTAGACTTCATGGATGTTTAAGTTTTACCTTGGCTATAGTATGAGCATGAAATATGAAAACTGTCCCCTTTTCAGTCTCTGTTCTGTTTCAGCTATTATATGGGTTCATCAATTGCTTATACCTGCTCTACTTTAATGTGCCTAAATAAGATCGTGAACATTTGAGCCTAAATAAAGATACTGTGTATCGTTTACGCCCTTATCTTTCAACCGCTAAATTTATGCACTAGTTCGAATTGTTAAGGTTTTTTTAGTTTTGTTGCTGTCGTAAAACATGACCTTAGGAATTTTATAATAGAAAGTCAACTAGTAAAAATTTTCATTAGGTTATCTTAATGTGTAAAGAAGATCCTGTGTTTGCTCCTGTTTATTCTCAATGTTGCTTGTTTACCAAACTGCTCAAATCTCGTCTATCCTCCTATGTTTTGCTGCCGTGTCTAATGTGGAGACTGATATGTGAACTATCATGGTATTAATGGATAGAAAGGGGTCTCCCGATCGTTTTCTGTCCAAACGGGAATTTCCAATTTACTTGTTGTTTTGTTTAAAGAAAGGTTGATGGTTTAGCATGCCTTTAAAGTTTTTCCCGGGAATTATGGGTTGATTAACTTTAGGAAGTTGGCTTCTTCTTCATAATATGATTTGGACTACGTTAGGCCTAAACTAAAATCTGTTTCATTCTGTTAGTATGCTATAGGAAATTCTTCGTGTTGTTTGTGGTGATTCTGTGTCCACTTTAAAACCTGATGTGTTGGATGTCGTTGATTTGATTATGAGAAAATGTGTGGATGTAGATGTGTTATACGCATATATGTATACATCTATAGGTTGATGTTAGGAGAACATGTCGTGTCCTGTCTCCCTGGATGATAGTTTAAGCATTACCATTAGAATAAATAATATCCTTATTAGTTATTACTGTTTGCATAAAGCTAAGGAAGCTTATCATGGTTGGATGTTACGTTGGTTTTAAAATTAAACTGGTCTGTGTTAGTGTGCGCACCTGTAAATGTTGTATGTGATATTGTGTTCTCTCTTCAATGTGGGAATACTGGTTTGGGATTATTCTTGGTGCTCAAAAATGGTCCCTGATGTTTGTCCAGACGGTGTTCAAATAGGGTTAGAGTTCATCGCCCAAGTCTTCCATTTGTGGGAATTAATTTGAATGGCATGAAAAATGTCTAATGTAGTTTTGGGCATGGTTTTCATTTATATTTGACCAAAGAAATTGCCAAATGGTATTGTATTGAGTTGATATGCCTCTATTGTGGTCTGTTAATGAACCTTCGTGCTTGCCTTCAATAAATTTGAGCCCAGTTTAGATAGCCTTCAAGTTCCTTAGCTGTTGTTCGAGGTTGATTGAACATTGCATTTTGTTGGTTTGTGTCGCGTTATCTGAGCTATCTTTTCGCCCCTTTCTGAGCTGAAAACCCACTGTTTTGGACCATGCTACTGCCTGTATTTTGGTTGTGCTGTGTTGTTCGGTTGATTTGGTGCTTCATGTGTTTAAGCCTTTAGACGCCTGTTTCTCGTTCAGTATAGCATTATGTTGTTAATCACGGCATTTTAGTTCCTGTTTCTTATTAGATGAGTTTATCGTGTTTAGTTGTGGCTTCAGATTTCTTGCTTTTGTTTATAGGTAAATCGAGCATGTTCAGTCATAATGTTTCCTCCTATATTTGCTCTTCCCTGTGATCTAGATATGTGACAGTTGTTACTGCATTAGATGCTTTAGGCATGGTTAACTTGTGGCAAATGTTCAGTTAAGTGGATAATAAGCTTACTAAAGGTTAATATAAGATTCTGTTCTCTATTTGAATCTGATGTATTATAAAAGAGGCTGGGCTGCTGTACTTACTTAAATTCATCTCTCACTGTTTGCTTGGAAGTCGTTACATGTTCACCCAAAAATAGTCCGCTGCTTTAATTAAGTTACTAAGTAGTTAATGGACTGTTGCAATGTTCACTAAAAGCGTTGTATTCAATTTCTTTATGGCCCTTACATAGCAGGTATATCGTGTTTGACTGAGTGTATATACATGAGGTATACTTAGGATATACATAAAATATACACAATCTGCTGATTTGTTTTGAATTTGTATGTTACGTGTTTAACTTTATTTATCGATTAGATACTAATCCTTATCTTTCTTTTTTATGCATGACTATCGCATACGAGTCCGAGAGACTCGCTCTCCTCCCGTATTCGGTGTTGGGCTGAAAACCCAACATAATCTCGCTCGAATCAACTCTGTCCGAGTCCAAACCATCCGCAGCAATTTGCTAAATTTCTGCTGGGCCGAGGCCCATTAGCAGAGAAACGTATCCGACGCATCTTTTGGTCGAACCCCATTTCAAACGACAAAGATGACTAATGGCTCCGAAAATGGGCTGAGCCCATTTAGCTTATTAGCTCTTTATTTTACTTTGCATTTAATTTGCATTGCATGTTTAACTCTCTATTTTGTTTTGTTTTCTTAACTTAGATGAATTCTAGTAAATTTAGTGGGGTTAGCTCTAGTATAATGGGTAGTTAATTAAGAGAAAACTCACCATTAGTCCTATAAGCTTCTCCTATGTTAAACTATTTATAGCCTATATAATATTTATTTTATTGGAACAATTGATTTGCAAAACTGCATGATTACATATCATGAATCAAAGGAATTAGGTTCTACTTTACTATCTTAAAAAATTTTCAAAACGTCACTAACACGCAAATATAAACTTAAGAATATTTTATAAACCATTTCTTCAAGATTTATCAAATCATGCATATTTTAGCCAAATACAACTAAATAAAGTTAAGAGGAAGAAACCCATTACCTTTTGCATTTTATTTAAATGTAAGTCTAGATAATATAATTCATCTCAAGTTTAAATTGGTTAGCCTTCTTTTTTATACAAGCCTCTAATTATATGAAAATTATCATATTTTGCAAGTTTCAATAACTTTAAAGCCTTAACAGCATTTATAGCTTATTTTAGATAGCACTTGAAGTTTTAAAATAGCATTTAAAGCCTTCTTACACGCAAATTATTATGTTCTGCAAATCTTATTTTTAAATAACATTATTGTTTAAAGTTTGGCAATATTTGTAGTTTATTTTAAATAACATTTGAAGTCTCTTTTATGCAAATCATCCTACAAGTCTTGATTAAAAATAGCATTTCTATTTAAAGCCTTAATACACTTTTAAGTCTTATTTTAAATAGCGCTACTATATTTTCCTTTAAACTTTAGTAATATTCTAAGTCATTTTCTTGAAATTTAATCATTACTTTTTACCTTAATTAATTAACCTAAGTTTGGCCGGTAAACCGTAGTTAACGGATTCTAAAGGATGCCTAACCCCTTCCCTTTAGGATAATCTAGAACCCTTACCTAGAATTAAGATTAAGCAGACCATTAACGGAGGTTTAGTTAGGCTTTACCTTAGTTAATAAAATAGGTGCCCTAATTCACCTTAAAATTAATTAGGTGGCGACTCCTTAAAATAAGCAAAATAGGAATCTCCAATATGTTGTACCTAATTTAGCCCGATCTAAATGGGGTATAACAGTATCTCCATCTCCTGCAATAACCCACCGGGTTTCTGATGCTCAATCTTCACCTGCTGACAATTTGGGCACTGGGCAACAAACTCTGCTATGTCCTTTTTCATACCGTCCCACCAATATAGACACCTAAGATCATGATACATCTTCGTCGACCCTGGATGAACAGAATACCTGGCATAATGTGCCTCACCCATAACCTCGTCGCCGCCAGTCCGCAACGTCGCACACATAATCGCCCCCGAATAATAATACTCCTTCGGATGAAATCTCAAACGGGGTCTCTCTTTGTCACGGACCGAGTCTCGTAATGCATCAAAACGGGATCCCTCATACGACGCCGCTTATATCACCCGAATAGAGGACTCGCCACTCTCGAACAAATCGACATCCTCGCAATACGGCTAGCGAACCCCAAGACCGGCTAACCCGATGTATATATCGCGAACCATTTCTTTCTTTCGAAGGTGTACCCGCTAAATCGCCCATTGACTTACGGCCGAGGGCGTCACCTGCCACGACATTCGCTTTCCCGGATGGTATAGAATATCAACATCATAATCTTTCAAAGAACTCTAACCACCGCCTCTGCCGTAAATTCAGTTCTTTCTGTCTAAAAATATACTGGAGGCTCTTATGGTCCGTATAAATATCAATGTGGACCCCGTATAAGTAATGCCGCCAAATCTTCAAAGCATGAATCACCGCGGCTAACTCCAGTCGTGGAGCGGGATAATTTTCTCGGGAACGGCCCGGAAATTTGCCGAAGCATAGGCTATGACTCGACCGTGCTGCATCAACACACAACCCAAACCCATACCAGAGGCATCACAATAAACCACATACCCATCTGACCCTTCTGGAAGAGCTAACACTGGAGCTGTAATTAATCTTTCCTTTAACATCTCGAAAACCGCGCTCCACCAGTGCATCGATCCCCGAAATTTCGGGCCTCCGAGTTAACTTTGTTAATGGCGCCCGCGATAGACGAAAATTCTCCACGAATCTTCGTAATATCCGGCCAACCCCAAAAAGTCTGCACCCGCAGGTGTAGTAGGCTCGGGCCAATTCGTCGTGCCTTCAATTTTCTGCGTATCAACCTGAATACTATCTGCTCCGACAATATGCCCCAAGAATGTCACCGAAGTTAACCAGAATTCACATTTCGAAAATTTAGCATATAATTGCCGCTGCCGGAGAGTGCCCAGCACTGTTCTCAGATGATCCGAATGCTCCTCTGCTGATCGTGAATAAACCAATATATCATCAATAAACACAATCACGAACATATCAAGGAAAGGTCGAAATACCCTATTCATCAAATCCATGAATACCGAGCATTAGTCGGCTCGAAAGACATAACTCGACCCATTAATGCCCATACCGGGTCCTCAGCATCTTTGGAATATCCGCCTCTCGTACCCGTACCTCGGTGATACCCCAAACGCAGATCTATCTTCGAGAAATGTGGGCACCCCGCAACCGATCAAACAAATCATCAACTGGGGAGGGGATATTTATTTTTATGGTCACCTTATTTAATTGCCTGTAGTCAATACACATCCGCAGTGACCCATCTTTCTTTCTCACAAATAATACCGGCGCTCCCCAGGGCGATGTACTGGGTCTGATGAAGCCTTTGTCTAATAAATCTTTCAACTTCTCCTTCTTTTAATTCGCTACGGTGCCATCCTATACGGAGGAATAGATATTCGTCGCGTATCCGGCAACAAATCAATAGCAAAGTCTATCTCTCGCTCGGGTGAAGACCCGAAGCTCATCCGGGAATACATCTGCCGCGTTGGTTCATTGACAACCAGAAACCCACGAGTAGGTGTCTCGGCTGTAGTATCATGAACACGGACCGGTGATAAATACAACACTTCGAATCATCTTCTTAGCCTTCGAGGTATGAAATAAACTTACCCCCTCGGCGATCTTTGTACTTTAGATCACTCAATAATCGGTTCCCCTGGGAACTCGGAAACGAACTACCTTCTTTTGGCGATGACATTAGCATAACAGATGCTAACCAGCCCATGCCCATAATAACATCAAATTCAAGCATGTCTAACTCCACCAAATCGCCTTAGTGCAACGATCATATATGCTTCATGAACAATCTTAGAACTCGTCTCTGCTATAATAGAATCCCCTACAGTGTGTAGCTACCTCAAAAGGCTCTATCGGCTCGCATTCTATCCCAATTTCGTTAGCAACAAGTGGAGCGATATATGATAAAGTAGAACCAGATCAATCGTCGACATATCAGATCGGGAGAAAACCAAGAAGGGGCACCGTAACAACATTTGGCGAAGCCTCCCGATCTCGCGGCTAGCCAATGCATATATGCGGTTCGAAGGACCGCTAGAACCTAAAGCACCGCCACGGCTCGTCCGCGGGGCCCGCCCGTGCCGCAAGCATACCTCCCCGCGGGCGCATAACCGAGGGGAGAGAAGACGAACCCGCTGCCGAACCCCGTCGGCACGAACCGCACCTTTGACTGTAACCACTTGCCATCGGACAATCACGCATAATAAGGGCCCCGAGGGCAAAAAGGACCCAGGTTTCCAAGCCTACAAAAGGGTGCGTTTTCCCTAACGCAACGGGGTTTTGGGTGGTCCAGGAGGCCCGGAAACCCTTTGGGGGTTCCCGGAACCTTGCTGGGAGTTTCGACCCCCCCGGGAGGCCCTTGGTTTTTTCCCGTCCGGGGACGTGTACCCGCTCCGGGGGAAAAATATCTGCAGGGGGGGGCCGCCGGGCGGGGGCGTCGTTCCCGTACCGGGGTTTCCGGCCCCCTTGGGGGGCCTCCTATCCCGATCTTCGCTGGGGGGGGTTCCCTTTTTCGGGTCGGCCCCTCCCCCGGGAAAAGCCCGAAATCGGGGGGTGTCCATACCCCCCCCGTGATGCCTCACCATCCTATCAATCGTGTAGCGGTCCAACCCTATCACATAACGCGGTCCCAGGTCGTCCATATTCGTCACTATAGTAGGTGCATAACGAGCGAAATAATCAAACCCCATTGTACTCACGAACACCCGACCCCTCTGCCGTATCTGCAAGAATCTATCAACTTCTCGCCTCCGCAACTCGGGGGCAAAAAGTGACCGAGAAAAAGCGGCCACAAACTCATCCAAGTAGCCGGGGGAAGCACTCTCACCCCCGGGATGGCTCTCAGACTCAAACCAATTTGCGAAGCAACATCTCGTAACCGTGCGAGGCCAACTCCAACCGACTCGGTCTCTCGAAGCCCCGACCGCATCTAATGAATGCCGCATGCCCCGAATAAAGTCATGGGGGTCCTCCTCGGGCTTAGACCCGAAAAACTCTGGGGGACCACATGTCAGAAAGTCACGAACCCTCAGGCTATCACGCCTGTCATCATCATCATCACCTCTCAGCCCGCGTCTACGAGCCTGTCCCGCTACCAAGGTAGTCAATAGCTGCACTGCCTCCCTCAACGTATCCTCCGCCCCTGGCTGAGGAGCTGGAGGCGCGGCCGCTGGAGCCTCCGGAGCTAATGGTATAGGCCGCCCCCGACCCCTAGTGGCGGGGCGCCGACCGGTGCTCCGTACCCTCCGACGACGAAGACGAGGCAGAGTCCGTCGGCCGGGACGCAATATCACGCATCATCCGAGCAAGTGGTCCGAGTACCCTTTCGAGCCCGACTCGTCTCTCCGGCCGCTACCGACTTGCCCTTCTGGGCAGCTGTCGCCTTTTTCGGAGGCATCACTGAAAGAAAAACACAACAACCGATCGTAATTGCAGTCATCCTAATAAAGACAATGCTCTATCGCACGATCTAAGATTCAAAAGAAAAGAAACACCCTAAATGTCCCCATGTTCTCCGTTTATAGATGTAGCACCACACACCGATAAACAAGACTCTACTAGACACGGTCTGTAGACATTCCGAGGACAAACCGCGCTCTGGTACCACTTCTGTCACGACCCAACCCCGCAGGCCGTGACTGGCGCCCGAGTTGGGCACCCGAGCAATACCTATCCAATCGAATCACATACCAATAGCATATACGGCCATAAATACTATATGCCGTCTCAATCTATATCAAACTATTTCAAACACATCTCACGCAGCCGTATGCAGATATATATAATTATATCAAAAGCCAACCAGGCTATCAAATGGCACAACGACATTTCAAAACATATACAAAATGCACGCCAACAAGGCTGCCATAGCGAATAAGATCATGCAATCACATCTGAACCGAAGTAGGCACACACACCCACAAATACGTCTACAGACCTCTAAACGGACCAACAAAAACATAGGGCGGGACAGGGCCCCGCCGTACCCCCCGAGCAAATATATATATATATACATATCGAACAAAATATATATACCAAAAGTGTATGCTCGAAACGAGAAGAAAGCACTCCCAAACTGCAAGAGGGTGTCCTAGACCGGAGGATCACCAAACCGTGCGTCCGTACCACGCGGCATGAAACGCACTCGAAAGAAAGGTCGAAGACGAAATATGTACTGAGTATGCAAAGCAGAAGATACAGAAACAAATCTGAGACATAAACAAAATAGTGGTACAGAAAGTAAGTACAAATCCACTATATCAAAATGTTTAATTTTCAAAAAAATATAAGTCATGCATAGGGTACAGAAGAATATGGTCGCCCGCCCGTCAATGGCGCCATAACACAGCATAACACCAGAAAGTTTCAAATCTCCATATTCCCGTCTCATACTATAACACAAAGATAACGCCATACACACCATAACATCATATATATGGAACCCGACCCTCTTTGACGAGTAGCTCTCATGAACCATAAACACGGCATAACTCCGAGTATATCAAAGTGCGCACGACAACGAACCGGCCCGGACTACACGGCGAAAGAGATATGTAAGGCACGAGTAGAGTCGTGAGTAGTCATATGCATAAAATCATTATCATAAACTCAAACATAAGTAAAATGGTCATACTTGAAAATCGAATCATAGTCATAACAAATTCTTTCCAAAGTTCTCCGAATTACATAAAAGAAAGTCGCGGGACCCACGAACGGGTATTGACCCGAGTCGTACCCGCCTATTGAAAACATACTCATTATACATCATGCAACTCCTATAAAAATTACTGGAGCAATCCGAGCCTTTATGCGAAAGATATAGCATTCAGAGATTACGAAATTCTTTAAAGTGAACCATTTCTATGCAAAGTTCGGAAAGCGATTGTTTCAAAGACATAATGGTTCATATTTCATCAATCATGCATAGGAGTGCCAAGGAATATATATAAGGATCATAACATGCTCGGATTTCGAATCTTAGAATTTTCCTTAAGGCTTATAACCTAGCCTATTGAAAACTAAGGCATGCTAAAAGAAGGAAGGTTGCTTTACATACCTCGCACGCACCCCAAGATAGCCAATCTAAAGTCAATCCCAATCTATGCCTCGGGCTCCCCAAGGTCTACAAATACGCCAACGAATACCAAACATTAGCTAAAGGCACTTAAGCCATTCATTCCAACTATTTATTAACTTCTACAGAAAATTCGGCAGCATTTCCCCTGTGAATAGGCCATCCCGAGAATTTAACTCGCTCAAAAATCAACAACAACCACAATAACTAACCTAGCAACATCGATCATCAATTCGAAAAGGCAAAATAACAATAGTAACTCTCTTTTACATCATTTAAAAACTTTGCAAATATTCGTTTCGACGGCTTACATCAACCCAACTCTTTACCAACAATATTCAAAGACATTCTAAACAATTCACATAACATTCCCAACGATCCAATAATTTTTCCCACTTTGGCCGAAAACAGTCCCCCAAAACCGTGAGCAGCCCCTATGCCACACTTCTCAATTTCAATTCATGATTTGTATCAACAATCCACAATATAACGATACAATTTTCATAAATATACACATTTTCTCAAACACACAATAAGCCTCAAATCAGCCCACACAATCTCAACATCAATCTTAAGTCATTAAATGCTCATTTCCAAACTAGAATTCATAACAATAACAACTAACATACTAAGCGATATTAATGCAATCTTCGGCATACATTGGGAGCTATATACGGCCACATACCCACATATATACATATATCGATGATTCTTAGCCCTCCTACATCCTACAACAATTTAACATGATACAAGAATTAATTCATCAACTCCATTTTCAACACCCATTTACTCGGCTAGCTCCTCAAGCACACAACCCACTTCCAACATACAATATTTCATGATTTTTATCCGTATTAACATACTACAATATGCATACAACATTTATAACTCATAAAACAAGAGAAATTCTCACCTTTCCTCTTCAACTCCACAATGGATTAGGGTTTGAAATCCACAAAAATTGATGGCTTGATCACTCCAAAAATGCTTCCACGTTACTTAAGGACCTCTAATTAGTGGGTTTGTACCAAAGAATTAATTTTGGGGTGGCTTGAAATGGACTTGGTCTTCCATGGTCTTGGCCGTGAGGTTGGGGTTTTGTTTCTCCAACTTCTAGGTCTTTTTTTTTTTTTTTTGCTAAGTGTAAAGAAGAAAGATGACTTGAAAGTCATCTTTTAAGCCACACTAAATATCTCCACTTGTTTATGGCCCACACAATGGCATTTTTGCACAACATTTCTAATTCCAATTTTTATGAATTGTGGTCCCACTTTTCCTAAGTGCCCAATACCAACAATTTCATATATATAACTTATGTCTTAAAAAAATAAAATCAAGGGTCAAAAGTCCCGACTTCAAATCCCGGAATGGTCTTGGCCCAAAATTATCATAGTTAATCCGGGTTGCCCCAACGTATAAAAATACGGGATCTAACACCCGTAGGCCGTGACTAGTGCCCGAGCCGGGCACTCGTACATATCTACTAACTACAATCGGCCCACAGCAAACATACTAAGAACTTATACATACATAAAGGCACAGCGTCGCGTATACATATATACATATCGTACATAAACCTGGGAACATTCAAAACACAAACACACTGAAGGGAATGTTGACTACCCACAACCCACATATATGTCTACAGACCTCTAAGAATAACAACAGAATCATATGACGGGACAGGGCCCCGCCGTACCCCTGAATAGACATATGCATATACAATGGAAGTGGCTGTACCAAACTATAGGCTCCGGAACAAGGGAGCGCTCCAAAGTAGCAGAATCGGTATCCTAGACTGGCGGGTCACCAAATCGATCGTCTGTACCTGCGGGCATGAAACGCAGCCCCCGAAGAAAGGGGGTCAGTACGGAATATGTACTGAGCATGTAAAGCATGAAATACAGTAAACAGGATCATACTGAAATAAGGAGTATAGAAAGTCATAAGGCTTGCCTTCGAAACATAAATCTTGCATGTCAATATCATGTCAAATTCATTATGGAACTTAGAAACATAATTAGATAATCATCTCGTACATATGCATATATATAACGTGTCCCGTCCCCCTAGTGAGGGACTCGGTAAGTAAAATCATTATATACATGTACATATAACATGCCCCGGCCCTCTAGTGAGGGACGCGGTGAATGAAGTCATCATATGCCATCCTGGCCGCCTCCCTATATCATCATATTATCATCATATCATATAACGTACCCCGGCCCTCTAGTGAGGGACGCAGTGAATATCATCATATACATGTACATATAACGTGCCCCGGCCCTCTAGTGAGGGACGCGGTGAATAATGCAGTGGAGTTGTGCACGAATACATGCCCTGGCCCGGGACGCAGTGAAAGAAGTAATAACAGCTCGCACGAGCAGAGTAGTGAGAAACCATATGCAGTTAAAACATTTTCAAAGACTCAATAGGATAATCAAAACGAACCATCATTTAAAAACCAAGACAATAGTCAAATCAAGCTTCCTCCGAACGTCACTCGGGAACACATCAAATAGAACTTTAGAAACCATAGACACGTATCAAAACCATATGCATATAAATCATCGTCCGTACCGACAGATAAATAAGTAATCAACACTCGGGGGTTAAGACGATAGTCATGCCAGTTCTTTCAAAAAGTCGTTAGATCTATACAGAGGAAAGTCTCGGGGACCACGGATATGCATCAACCCAATCTGGGCCCGCCCATGAAAGTTAGAGTCATTATTCGTTATAGAATCTTCTACGAACGTTTCGAAGCGATCCGAGCCCGTCTATGAAAGTTACGGTCGTTCGTAGTTACAGAATCCTTTACGATCAGAATCTCTTTATGCAACATTTGAAATCCAATCATACAAAAGACACAAGGACCATAGTTCGACTATGTTAAGAATGCTAACATCAAGAAGTGAATAAGAATCATAGACATGCTCGGATTTAAGAATAGAGTTACCCCGGGGCTCGTATCATAGCTTACTTACAACTAAGACATGCCAAAAGAAAGAAAGGGTAAGCTTTACATACCTTGTCCGCTCCCTAAGCTAGTCCAAACTTAAGTCTCGGGCTTCCCAAGATCTACAATAACGTCATTATATACCAAACATTAGCTATAGATACTTAGGGATTCCATCCCAAACTAGCACTTTATCTACAAAAATTTGGGCAGCATTTCCCCTGTAAATTCAACAACCCCGAGAATTCAACTCGGCCAAATCATCAACAACAATACCAACAATCATATTAGCAACATCAACAATCAATTCAGAACGCATTCTAACGTTAGTAACTCTTTTCTACATAATTCGACAACATTCCATTTACATTCAATTCAACTACATACATTCAAGCCAACTTACGCTCACATGTTCGAGTACTAATCCGAGATCATTCAAACAAGATTCAAGAACATTTCAAACAATCCGCACCATATTCAAAACAACCCATTCCAAATACCACTCCACCCGAAACCTTTCCAAACCCAATAAGAGCAACAACAACAAATTTCTTTCTTCCAAATCCATCAACTACACCAACAATTCACACGTTGACAACATCATTCCCATAGATACAAGAAACTATCTTAAAATTCCATTAGCTTCTATAACAAGCCACAAACGACTATAACTTCAATTTGAACCATTAAACTTTCATTTGCATCATAGAACCCACAATACAACAACCCAAACATACTAAATAAAATTAGTTCTTCACTCCTACACAACACAACATATACACGGCCAAGCCCAACACACACGGCTCAACATCACCATGCAAGATTTCATGATTTTCATCCATTTCTACACACTACAATATACACAAACCATCCATAACATATAAAAAAAAAAAGAGAAAAGACATCATTTCCCCCTGGAACTTGGCAGCAAAACTCACTTTAGCAACTAAACTTAACTGGTAATTATTTACCCCCCTAAACAACTTAACTGATAATTATTTACCCCCCTTAACGGGTGACGTGGCAAGAAAGTGTACTCAATCTCTTAAAAGCGCGTGGGAGGAAAAAATAAACACTAAAAGTGATCCCAACTGTACAGATGTCATCTTCTAATTGGATGATATATTAAGATTTTCTTAATATTTTATTTTCTATTTTAAATTAACTTTTTTCCTTTTCTTTCTTATTCTTTTCCCTTCTTTTCTGCGTTCTACTTCAACAGTTCCTACTATTTTTTCTTCTTCTTTGTTTCTTTGTATATATAGATTTAATTTATGGGTTTGATTTGACACAAATAAAGAGATTAAATTTGTTGAGTTAACAAACCCATTTCAAATTCACCACCGTGAAAGCAGTCATTCAAATGCATAAAGTTGACATTTGCATAAAATTGACATTTGCTTTGTTCTTTGTGTTGGTTTCTCTCTCTAGTGTTGTTAACGGGTTTTGTTATTAAGCTCTAGTTACTTTAATTTCTTATTACATATTCAAGGAACAATCTTACTGTCCGAAATTACAATTCTTGTCTTCCAAAGAAATATTATTGTTATCAATTGAATGCACCCACCGTCCGAAGAAGGGGGCGGGACAAAATTGCTACTATTGTTATTTGTGTTAACAATAACAATGACAATTATTGTTATTCAAACGGTGGATTTGGAATTATGGGTTGCATTGTCTCAAGCCGAATTCATACTTATGTTAATTGTTGTTAATTTGTAAACCGAGATTAAGCATGTGAGTTGGAACATTATCTGCGTAAGAAGATTAAAATGCAAGCTCGATCCGAGGCATACTTTCTTAGAAATGCAATTTGAATATGCTGGAGAAGTACTTTTAGTTATATTTAGTTATGCGGATCCTATGTACTTTTAGTTGTGTTTAACTAAAAGTGCCGGAGAGTGCGCACTTTTAGTTATGTTTAGTTATGCGGGTCCGATGACTTTTAGTTGTGTTTAACTAAAAGTCCGCCGGATGGGAGAAACGTACTTTTAGTTATGTTTAGTTATGCACCGTTCGTTCTCATATCGTTTCTTATATTGCGTATTGTCCGGTTATTAGTATTAGGAAAACTTAATACATTGATCCGTGTGGTGATTTTCGGGTTCAGAGGAGTTGAGTATTTTGGAAAGGAAAGCATCAACGATAGAGGAAATAACAAAAGAAAATATGAAAATGCGGGGAGTTAGCGTATATCCTTGAATGCTTATTGCTTGGGTTGCTTGTCTCAGCCGAATTCATACTTATGTTAATTGTTGTTAATTTGTAAAGGCGAGATTAAGCATGTGAGTTGGAACATTATCTCGCACAAGAAGATTAAAATGCAAGCTCGATCCGAGGCATACTTTCTTAGAAATGCAAA
The DNA here is from genome assembly GCF_029784015.1 of Lycium ferocissimum. Taxonomy (NCBI): domain Eukaryota; kingdom Viridiplantae; phylum Streptophyta; class Magnoliopsida; order Solanales; family Solanaceae; genus Lycium; species Lycium ferocissimum. The sequence continues at coordinate 20,091,459 of NC_081350.1, forward strand.
GCCGAATATCTTTGGAGGGGCAGACTTTTAGTTATATTTAGTTATGCTGATCCCGAGACTTTTAGTTGTGTTTAACTAAAAGTACGCCGAGGGGCGACTTTTTAGTGATGTTTAGTTATGCGCTCGGGTCCTACAGACTTTTAGTTGTGTTTAACTAAAAGTACCTTACGGAGAAAGGGGCGTACTTTTAGTTATGTTTAGTTATGCCTGTCGTTCTCATATCGTTTCTTATATTGTATTGTCGGTTATTAGTATTAGGAAAACTTAATACATTGATCTGTGTGGTGATTTTCGAGTTCAAGAAGAGTTGAGTATTTTGGAAAGGAAAGCATCCTTTGATAGAGGAAATAACAAAAGAAAATATGAAAATGCGGGAGTTAGCCGGATATCCTTGAATGCTTATTGTTTGGGCTCCTTCTCATCGAAAGTTAATTATTTATTAGATTAGCTCATTGGTGGAGGAGAAATGAATCTACTCACTCCCTATACTTCCTAAAGAACAAATGTAATGGAAGCTGTACAATGAAACGTGTTTTCACCACAAGGATAGTTGTATTTACGTTTCTTTCGGTTCGTTTATGGCATTGCTAAAGAAGACGATTAATGTACTTGCCTCGATATCCTAATGAAATTGTGTGTATATGAAGGCTTCAACCTAATCAATTTCTTGTTTGACACCTTAAGCAGTGAAGTTCTCGTGATGTAATACGGTGGACTTCGACTTCAATATGGTGGTGGTGGTGTTCTTCAATAATGAAGAAATCACAATGCGGTGGGGTGGGGGTGGAGGGCGGAAGAAGGTGGGGCGGCGGCGGTGTTGGTGGCGGGGCGGCGGTGTTGGTGAGAATGAGGAGAAAGTAGAAGAAAAGAGAAAAAATAATAAAAGAAAAATAAAAAATGAAGAGTTGGTAATTTTTGACGTGGCAATGACCTGGCAATGATGTGGCAATGACGTGGCGCGAGTGTAATACACTCAACTGGTCCAGGCCGCTAAGGGGGGTAAATAATTATCAGTTAAGTTGTTTAGGGGGTAAATAATTACCAGTTAAGTTTAGTTCTTTAAAGTGAGTTTTGCTGCCAAGTTCCAGGGGGAAATGATGTCTTTTCTCAAAAAAAAATTAAACCTTACCTTTTCCACTTGACTCCTTAACTTGGCTAGGGTTGGTGCTTTACAAGAATGAATGGTTTACTTGCTCCAACAACTATTCCACGTTAATAAGGGTCTTCCAATTGGTTGAATTGCTAGAAGAAAATATTTTTTGATCAATTTCTCAATGTTCTTGTTCGGCTATTGCCATGGCCGAATGGCCTCTCTTGTTTTCTCCAAGCTTCTCAATTTTTCTCTAAGCTTCTAAGTGTTGAAAAAGATGACTACTAGTCTTGCTTATCATCTAATATACACATATATAATTAACACATGTGGCCCATGGCCCACACATATCACACGGCCACATGGCCCTTTTGTTCATGAATTATGAACTTCCTTTAATTCACTTTTAACCTCAAATTTTCCTTAATATTCCATACCAATAAAATCATAAGCAACTTATGCCTTAAAACAAAATCGTGGTCAAAAGTCTCTACCTCGTATCCCGGAATAGCCTTGTCCTTAACTTGTCATGGCTAGCTCGGATTATCCCAATGTACAAAATACGGGATATAACAATGGAGCCCCTTTTAGATAAAGAAAACCTAATATGGATAAGGTTAGGTCATACGGTCTGACACCCGTACGACTGTCAGAGGCAGGTGGCAACAAGATTACCACACGTGGCGGACGAATAACTGATTATCCGGACCAACGGCCACGATCTGAATGGACTTGAAGAAACCGGACTAACGGCCGCGACTGATTCCGCTATGTTTGGACCGGGCCAACGGCCACGGTGGACCCGGTCATGGAGATTCCGGACCAACTACTACGGTTGAACCGGGCACGACGACTTTAATTAAAGCTTCTTCAGCTCAAGCGCTGCTGTTTGCCTTCTTTCCTTTATTGCTCCCGGTTCTCACCGGACAAACGTTGTCCGATTTTTACCGTATACAATACGTACGACATGCAAATAATATATCTCCACCAGACCACCACCCACCACCGAAAGGAAGAAAGAAAGAAAAAAATCCCCTCTGATTTGTTTGGGTTCGGCAGTTCAATGATAAATATTTAACTCACTTTTCTTTTCTATTTCTATTATATTATATTTTTCTACTGTATAGAAGAGCCAAGTGGGCAAAAGAGTCATTTTACTCTATCACAAAAAAAAAAAAAAAAAAAAAAAACTTTCTTGTACGGCTCTATTGCTCATTCCATCACTTTTCATAATTCTAGAATCCAGAGGAGTTAATTCATTCATAATAGAGGGATGACTAGATTTTCAATTCAAAGGATTGCTCTTTGAGTTGTCATCTGGATTTTGGTAAGCTTTTATCTCAATTTTGCCTTCCAGAGTTCAGATATACCAATTTCATGGTTGTTGACATTATTTTTGTTTTTAAACTCTCTTCAATGTTCATCTGCATCACTTTTTCATCCTTAATCACTAATCATTCCTTTTTCAGTATTTTTCTTCTTTCAATTCGCTTCATCTTCTCAGTTGATTGCTTTCCTTTCAATTTTACGCAAATTTCGCCCATTTCTCTTCTTACTTCCGGCTGAAATTCATTAATGATGTCGTCATAATCCTCTCACCAATTTCATGGCTGAAGGCTTTTGTCATCCTCACATAACCAGTGGCGGAGCTACACTAGTGGAAGGGTGTTCCTTCGCCGGAAAATTACGTTGTATATATAGTTAATATATTGTATATATCGGATAAATCCAAACTGTTGAACACCCTTGACAATACCAACGGTGATGGCAGGGCGGTCAAGGGTGTTCAAATTTACCCCAGGGTCGCGAGTTCGATTCCTTTCGTCTCGCCTTCGATTTTACATTTTTCCAAAACGAAGTAGTGTTCTGCTAGCTGGGCTGCATACTAAGGCCCATCTTTGACATCAACAATTTAATTTCAAATGGAGCATCTTATTTTTATTGTTTATTAATTTTATCTTTTGAAATATTCTCTCCTCCTTTATATTTTTTATTTATTTTAACAACATGATTCCCTCGTATAATATAATTCTTGTAAGGGCTCTTTCTATTATTATTGGAAGAACACTAAAATTTTGATGAGAATAATAATTTGTTATTATTTAAAGAAGAGAATTAATTTGTTGTCTTTGCACTAAAATTGTTATATGCATAAAAAGATTAGGTGCAAAGTAAAAACGCCCTTTTCATTGTCCGTGAATATCCTGGTGATAATAACACAGTTGCCTAGCTCTATTTTCCTATTTTTTTTTTTTTGTTGGATTATATCTTTTCTAATTAAAATACCTTGTGATATAGTTTGAAATTTCAATAGGAAAATATTTTTAAATACTACAGAATTTTAGTCTTCTAAATAAAATGCACTACATGAATAATGAATTTTTTGGGATTCTGTAGCGGCTTATATAAATAAAAGTATCTAGTATTAATTATTTACCTTCTCGAACGATTTGAATAACATATTCAAATTATACTTTCACTAAAAGAATTTCGTTTGTTGACTTTTACGTTAGTTTTGATTTGTACTATTGTTAATTTTATAACAAGTACTTTTATGAGTTGGCTTAATATTATATATAGTTTGACTTAAATTTCTCGGTGCACCCATCAGTAGATTTTTTTTATATGTATATACCTCTTTAAAGTTTGAACACCCTTACCGAAAACTCTGGCTCCGCCACTGCACATAACTGCCATCTTTTTTGTATTTGCCCTTCACATTATGTGCGCTTCCCTCGGTTTGCTTCGCCTTCTACTGTAATCGCTGAAATTACCTTTGCTTTTTCTCTTTGCTCATAATTTTATATGGGTCGATTAATGTGAAACCTCAAAATGTAGGAAAGTTTCGGTCTTGAAAAAAATTCTCGCTTTGAGTTCAGTTCTTTTGAGTACTTGTTCTTATAATTTTATGTGACTCCATTTATGTTAAACAAAATTGTTGTGGCATCTCAGATATTGGGAATTCAGTTTTACAACAACATACCCACTGTATTCTCATAAGTGGGGTCAGGGGAGGGTAGGATGTACGCAGGCCTTACCCGTACCTTTGTCGGGATAGGGAGGCCGTTTCCGATAGACTCTCGGCTCAAGAGAAAAACAGGTAGGGCATTCAGTTTTGAAGAGTGAAAAATCCTTCTTTATATTTTGAGTTTTAATTAAGTGGATTTGATTTATGTGAAGAAAGAGTATTTTGGAAGCTTGGGTAGTACAAAGATTCAGTTCTTTATGAGTATAACGTTTATCTGGATTCTGCAAATTATCTCTAATGCTAACACTTATTTCTCCCGCTCCAATGTATCTGATCACATTAATAGACCATGTTGGCTGACTGCTACACACGATGATGATGATTGGGATCACAAGTGGTGTTAATGCTAATAACCAATTAAGTTTTAGAGGACGATCAAGGGATGCTTCTGATAGATTGATACCCATAAAGTGTTCGATAAATATATCAGGAAAATATTTCCTACTTCTTCAGAGGATAGCACAATACCAGCAACATATTGAAATAGAAGCCATTCTTTGTGTATGCCCCCCGCTAAGACGAGCAGAGTAACAGGCCCTTTAGTTTAGATTTCTAAGGTGGGGCTCTATGCATCTGATAGAGGTGCTTTCTTATTTATGAAATACTTTTCCAGACTCCAAACTATAACATATTGAGGTTTTCTTTTATTATCAAATTGTAAGAGCCTACTATTTCAGCAAGTTTGCCTCTCAAACTAGAGTTCATGTAACTTATGTCCTAATGCCTTTTGATTTAGATATCTGAAATATCTAAAACCACGAATTAGCATTCGATGCTGATCTATAAATTTTTTGTAATACTTAATGGATTCCTTTCTTAAAAAGTGTTTTTTTTTTTTTTTTTTTTTTTTTTGGAGGATTAACTCCAACATGTATAGTGATGATGACAACGAGTAATATATATCTTGATAATGATGAGATTTCTACTATATAGAAGAGTGAACAATGGAACGACCAAGGGGAAAAACGTAAATTCTCTCAGTGAAAAAAAAAATCTTCGTCACATTTACACCAACACAGACCCAATATATATGTCTAGAAACATCCATTCATCTGTTTCTCTCCTTCATATTTCTCAAGTGCCACCCTCTCAAAGAATGGTCTTTCAGTTTTCTTAAGTCTCAATGAACTTTTTCGGTTGGTTACAACGTCAAGTATGTTCATCTTTCAATTTTTGCCCAATTCTTGTTCGTTTTTTCCCCTTCATCTTCTTTTCAATCCTTGGCTTTTTCGGATCTTTTCAGATTCCTAAGATTGTTATCATTCTGTCTTTCCATAAGTTCGTCACCTGAACGTAGAAGCATGGAACATTGAGTGGGAAAAAAAATACAAAAATAGATGACCAAATAAAAAAGGGAAGGCTTCGTTATGTATAAAATGTAGAAGCGTGACTGAGAGTAGATAAAGATGAAAAAACAGATGATAGCAGTGTTTCAATCTGGGTTGACTCCTTAGCGCAGAACGAGAATCTCTTCACCGGATAATCTGGTGATACTTTAATATTGTAATTTTACATCCAACATTAATGACAATTTAGATATTTTGCCTATTAACAGTGGTTCGAAATATCTAGACTACTCAATAGCATTCCCTATCAGTCCTCTCCCTCGCAGGGTATGATCTATGTTCGCCATAAACTCATTTGCTGACAGTGGGCGTCAAAAAACAACTAGACCAGCAATTTCATGGCTTTTCTCTGGTGTATTAGGATCTTTCTAAGGATTAAAAGCAACTAAACTGTCAAATTCCAATGGTAAAAGAGGTAGTTCTTTTCTTAAATTCAGTTTTTTTCCTTGCTTTATAATTGTTCATATATTTTATTTTAGCAATTTATGGTGGGAATCATTATGGTAACTGTAGATCTTTGTAAGCAAGTTATGTTGGAATTATAGTGGGTTATCTCAAAACAGGGTTCGGGGATTGTATCGGACTTAAGATGGAAATTTGTATGCTCCGGTAACTGTGACTCAAGCAAATGAGCCCTGCTGCTTTGTGGCTTCTTATCTTTTTGTTTCTTTTATTTTTATTTTAATATTTCGTCGGTGATCTAATCTTTTTTAAAATGAAATATGGTAAAGACTTGATCTTGATACACTAATGCTGTGAATAGACAAGTGGTTGTGCATTCTGTTTGAGCAAGCAAATGCAATTATGTGATTTTCTTACTATGCTATTTAACGAGTGTTCTTCGAGGGCTATGGAGTACTTCAAGATCTTTTTTCTATGTTAAACAACCATAATTTGTCTTACATCTCAGGACATTGTGGAAAGATATAAACTTATATTTTGAGATTAATATGAAGAACATTATATGCGTGTTTGAAAGCCTTAATTCAAGAAGCTGTTTGTGACATTTCATTCTTTTTTGTTCAGGGACCAGGATTCTTCGATGCCTGATGAAACTTCTGATTGAAGACTACAGTTTATATAGCAAATGACCTTGCAAATAACCTTCTCAAGTGGTCTAATCAGGTTGGTATTTTGAATTAGATTATGCTTTGAGTTCTCTAGATATTACCTTTTTGTAAAGTGTTAGTGATAGAGAGTTTTCATGAAATGCTTAGATACGCTTTATCTTGAATGTTTAGAGACTTGTAGAAATGATAAATTTTTCACATTTGCCCAAAATGATGATTCCACCAACTTCCTAATTTTTTAAACACTGAACGTGACATTTTTAGCTCTCCTTAACGTTGCATCATTTTTTGGTACGCGATGGCTTTGTCTTCTATGGAAATTTCAGGATATGGTCCAATGAGATAGGAGTTTATAAAACTGCTGATAGATATTCTAGGCACCATGTTGGTTAATTACCCTTTAAATAACTTGTGCCTCCAGCCCTTTACATACTTCTTGACATGGTAAGTTATGTCTATCGAGTAGACTACTCTTTCCTATTCTTTTTAGTTGGTCATATGCCTGTAATTGATTATGTTAAAAAGCTTTTGATAGTTCTATGCCTGTAATTGACTATGTTAAAAAGCTTTTGATAGTTCTATTACATTAGCGTGGATAGCTTCTCAGATTCTGCACAGAGTATGTCCATAAAAAATAAAATGCTCTTCCTTTTAAATGTATCTCAGTTTTTGAAGACATCAATGTGGATGGGATGTAACTTAAGAGATATATTTGGAAGGAAGAACATTCTATTCTTCCAGACATATCTACAACGGGATTTCCTTTTCTAATTCATGCTCTTAACTGCTCTGAGTTCACTTTGAGCTCGCATTTGCATTGACTAATGTACATGGACTTGCTACCTAGATACATTAAAAGGGGTGACGAATTTTCTCTCATCTAACTGATTTAGCATTTTTCAGCTCTCTGATGGTTGAGATGGCTAAAACACTCAATATTGAGGCTCCTGACTTGTGTGTATGCCAAAGTCCTGCAACCAATGCATATACACTGGCCGTTAGTGGTAAAAAAAAGACTCTTGTAGTTGTTCATAAAAGAATCTTCTAATATGCATTATTAAAGAGAAGGAATGTACTAAATGAACTACTGCAAATATCCTGAAGACTTTTTGGCTGTACATGTTTGATTTAAATCATGTCATCCTTGTTTTTTCTGTTGTTATATGGCAGAGGAATGGAGAGATGACACAAGAGAAACAGCTTTGAGCCATTTTAAGAGTGTGGGACAACTTTTACTACGCTTGACTGCACGGGTAGATGACGTGTAAGATTATCTTACACAAAATCTAGTCCATGTCGTATGTTACGTTGTTCGAGATTAGTTTGAAGATGCAACTCCTTTCTGGAAAAAGTGTGCATGAAGTAGTAATGTCTCTTCCAAATAATTCACATGAATATTATTTTTTGGTATTTACACATGAATCTTCTTTCTATGGTGTATCTTGTTACATTTATGTTTCAGTGTGTGACAAAATACGTTTGTATTGTTGTATTGTTATTGCCTCTATTATTCTAAATAAAGTTCTAAAGTTTCAGCTTGCTTTTAGACGTTGAATTGGAAAAAAAATTATTTAGATCTTTTTCAAAATGTCCTATTATAGAAATACAACAACTAAAGTTATGCAATAGATTCTGCTAATCTGTGTGTCTGTAAAATTACCTATGGCAAATACTTTGGCTTTCAGAGCTTCGAAGCCAGGAAGAACCATAAGAATTAACCCCTATTTTTATAAAAGTTTGTGAAAAAGAATAACAACCTTCTACTACAAGCACCAGTTTGGCACATTCTCTTTGCCCATAAGCCAGCTCAGCAATGCCCCTTAGACCCTTCATCCATTCAAAGCACTAGCCCAGATATCTGCTCAGTAGCAAGTCAAAATTATCATTTTACGCAGTTCTATCCATCTGCAAATGCATTTGCTAACAGGCGCCAAAATCCAATTAACAAAAACTATTATTCAAATGGCCTATTCCAAGAGGTTTTTAGCCACAATTCCATCACGTAAGGCAAGTCATGTTCATCGAGGTTGAATTTTATCTTTTATCTTTGCAGATTTGGAGATTCCTAACTGGATTACTCTGGCTTTCCTTGAAGCTGTTATCCTATTATGCACTGGACAAGAATTATTAAGCACATCAAATCTACACTCCAATTCAACTTGTTGGGCCGTGCTGAGCACAGGCATTCAATATCTACTCTAGTTTTAACTATATAGAAGAGCCGGTTGGCTCAACTTTTTCGTCGTCCGTTCCATTAAAACAAAAGTGTGGGCCCATATTAAACACCAACCAATATTAAAAATAAAAAAATAAAAAAAGGAAAAAAAGTGAAACCCACGGGAAAAAAAAGTGGACCTCATATTCACAAAATCAAGCAATATTAAAAAAAAAGTGAATCCCATATTAAAAAATCACACAATATTCATGTAATTTTCAAAGTATCTCATTAAATCAATAATGATGGATTTATTGCCACATGTGTATCAACCCATTAGTGGAAACAATTCTAACTATATAGAAGAGCCGGTTGGCTCAACTTTTTCGTCGTCCGTTCCATTAAAAAAAAAAGTGTGGGCCCATATTAAACACCAACCAATATTAAAAAAAAAAAAAAAAGGGAAAAAGTGGAACCCACCATCTCCAAACTCACGGGAAAAAAAAGTGGACCCCATATTAACAAAATCAAGCAATATTAAAAAAAAAAAAAAAAAAAGCGAATCTCATATTAAAAAATCACACAATATTCATATAATTTCCAAAGTATCTCATTAAATCAATAATGATGGATTCATTGTCACACATGCGTATCAACCCATTAGTGGGAACAAATGAAATTATTACACAGCAACATACTTAAAATACACATTGTGTGATCAATCTCAAAATAAAAGATACATTGTGTCTGTGACACAATGTTTCATGAGATGCCTAACCCGGAAAAGAATTCTTAGCTACCCATCAAGGGGTAATATTATCTAGAGGAAGAAAGAAATTATAGAAGTGTCTCTGTTTTGAATTCCACCAGTGTGTATGTAAGACAGTTTTCCAACTCGACCTGAGGACTCGGTTGAGATGTCAACTACTAAGGCAATATCTTCTCATTCAAATATAATACTTTGTTTTTTCCTTCTCTGTCATTTTTATTTCTTTTTTTAAATTAAATTACATTCTCTCTCCCTCCTGATTAGCTGTGAATTTTGAAATGGGAAGAGATTAAGTTATAAATTGTTTTTTAAGTGCAGAATTACTTAAATTGACGCTTTATGATGAGTTTTGCTTCTATACGGTCTAGGAGAACATTGTGCTCTAGAACAGTGTAATATGTGAACTTCATTTGTACATGAAAAAGAAAGGAGATATTCACTTAAATCATTGAATGATTTGTTGTGATTCTAAACCTCATAGGAGAAGTAGTCAAAGAATATAATACTTACTTAGAAACTCAGATATGTACCTCTTGAAAACAAACATAGAGTATCACTTTGGGAATTTTTTTTTGCTGGTGATAATTTAATTACTTTTTCATTTTTTCCTTACTCTAATAAATGTGGAAAAAAAATTAATGTCATAAAAGAAAAAATAATACTAAATGGAGATCAAATAATTAATAAGGTAAATTAGTGAAATTATAATTCTAATTGACGTTTCCTTAAAAAATCGTGCAAAAGACAACATGACAAGTAAAATGAGTTAAACCAAAAATATTTACTAAAAATTAAAAAATAGAAGTTCTTCATTTAAATAGAAAATCAAATTTCTACTTTGTTTCGTTTTAAACATGTAAAATTAATATAATAATTTGAATTAGAATTATCCAAATCAAAATTTGATAAAAAATAATAGGTATTGTTTAGGTCCAATCTACATACATTAACAATAGAATATTTTACACCTTTAAATTAATCGAATCAAAATTTAAAGTATCAACTGATGTTTAAATATTGCTATTGTTTTATCTCAAAGAGAGAAAAAGAGTTTCCTTTTAAATAAGTCCTCTCTTTTAAAAAGTATTAATAAATTTTTGCCGACTTTGTATTCGTAGCAAATACTAATATAATAAAATTTTGGATGCGGAGTACAGACTACAGTGTTATATTAATCGTGTTTTGAACATAATATATGTATTACTTTACTACTGTATAGAAGAACCGGTTTATAGAGGCAAGATCGTCGTCCGTGTTCGGTCCCACTTTTTTATTTAAGGGCAAAAAAATCCTTTGTGATCCCACCCACTTTTTTATTTAAGGGTAGAAAAATGACATTTTATACTTTATATTACCAACTCTTCTAAAAAATAGATGGAAATACTTTATTATATTTCTATTTTTCTACTATATAGAAGCATCAGTTTACCCATGCTTCGTCGTCAGTCACTCTTTAAAAAAAAAAAAGTTGGACCTCATACTAAAAACGCCAAGCAATATTAAAAAAAAAAAAAAAGGAAAAAAGTGGACCCCACCCTCTCTAAACTCATAAAAAAAATGGACCCCACCCTTTCCAAACTTATAAAAAAAGTGAACCCCATATTAAAAAAACAAGCAATGTCAAAAAAAAAAAAAAAACGTGCACCCCATATATTAAAAAATCAAACACTATTCATGTAATTTCCAAAGTATCCCCATCAAGTCAATAATAGTGGATTCATTACCACGTGCGTATTAGCCATTAGTGGGAGCAAATGAAATTATTGCACAACAAAAAACATGGACCCCATATTATTACTTTTCTTCAAAATATTTAATTGCTGTATTTGCTATTCAGCCATTTCATTTATTTGTTATGTTTACTAAAATAAATCTACTTAAAATAAGATAGAATTTAATTACTTTTTTATTTTTATTCTTACTCTAATAAATGTGAAAAGATATTAATATCAAATGAAGATCAAATAATGAATAAGGTAAATTAGTCAAATTATAATTCCAATTCACGTTTCCTTAAAAAACCATGCAAAAGACAACATGACAAGTAAAATGAGCTAAACCGATAATATTTACCAAAAATTAAAAAATAGCATTTCTTCGTTTAAATAGAAAATCAATTTCTAATTTGTTTCGTTTTAAACATGTAAAATTAATTTAATAATTTGAATTAGAATTATCCAAATCAAAATTTGATAAAAAAATAATAAGTATTTTACACCTTTAAATTAATCGAATTAAAATTAAAATTATCAACTGATGCTTAAATATTACTATTGTTTTATCTCTAAGAGAGGAAAATAGTTTTCTTTTAAACAAGTCTTCTCTTTTAAAAAGTATTAATAAATTTTTGTAGCAAACACGAATATAATAAAGTTTTAGATACAGAGCACAAACTACAATGTTATATTAATCGTATTTTGAACATAGTATATATATATATATATATATATATATATATATATATATATATATATATTATCACTATCTAAACACAACTATATATACATAGATACACTATAATCCAAAGTGCGCACGGGCATAGGCCATCTAGTATTATATATAAGCATGAAAAGATGGACGACCACAGCTGCTCCAACTTGTACCAGAAGCTTTACAAATTGTACACGCAATGAATGCTTGTATCATAAGCTATATAATTTGTACACTTTATCCAAGTATTTTTTTTATCCCACGTGGGCATTTACTCTCCTTTGCATTCTCTGATTATTGTTTCTTTACATTTATAAAATATATTACTTTATATTTTCATTTCGGAATTAAAATTTGGTGACTTATGAAATAACATATATCTTTCTGATTTTGATTTCTTTGTAACAATTCTTTTTGTCTATAATTGTTAATATAAAAAATTATAATGTAATATTCCCTTCTCATGTATAAACATATGCACTTCAATTTTAATTCTCCAACACATTTATTTTCTTCGTGCACTTTTACTTGTTCACTTTTGACTTTTCACGTTCTTCTTTGAATATTTATTCTCTTCTCATGTATAGACATATGCAGTTCAATTTTAATTCTCCTACACAAATTTATTTCCTCCGTGCACTTTTACTTGTTCACTTTTGACTTTTCACGTTCTTTAAGAATTAATAAATCCCATATGGATATATGGCATAGTACTGAATATTTATTCTCTTCTCATGTATACACGTGTGCACTTCAATTTTAATTCTCCGACACATATTTATTTCTTCCGTGCACTTTTACTTGTTAACTTTTCACGTTCTTGTTGAATATTTATTTTCTTCTCATGTATACATGTATGCACTTCAATTTTAATTATCCGAAACATTTATTTCCTCCGTATACTTTTACTTTTTCACTTTTAACTTTTCACGTTATTTAAGAATTAATAAATGAAGTACTCCCTCCGTCCCATATTTCTTGGCCACATTACTTGACTTTTCACGTTCTTTAAGAATTAATAAATGAAGTACTCTTTTCGTCCCATATTACTTGGCCACATTACTATACTCGACTTTTCACATTCTTTAAGAATTAATAAAAATGAAGTACTCCCTTCGTCCTATATTACTTGGCCACATTATTAAAAATATATGTCTATTTTTCTATTCTATATATATGTCTATTTTTCTTTTTCTTATATATAAACGCCCAAGGTGGACGAACACAACAACAATAAGTTGTACAAAAAGCAACTGAAATTGTACTCTAAGTAAGGGCTAACATGTGTATTTTTCAGAAGTTGAACATTAATTCTACCTCTTGTGTGTTTACTTTTTAAGTCCCCACAGGTCCGCAGTGTCTTAATTATCCTTTCATTTCCTTCATTTGGCATGTACTCCCTCTGTCTCAATTTAAGTGTCTATGTTTGACTGGACATGGAGTTTAAGAAATAAAGATAGACTTTCAAATCTTGTGGTTCTAAATTAAAAATTTTATAATATAATAAAATATTCTTTGAATTTTCTGATTATAAATTTGACATGTAAGATATTTGAATTGTCAACTTACTAAATATAAAAGAGATGGACATAACCAAAATAAGACATTTTTTCTTTTTTAACAACAAATGCCCAAGTGGACGAACACAGCAATAATAAGTTGTATAAAAAGCAACTGAAATTGTATTCTAAGCTAGGACTAACATGTGTACATTTTAGAAGTTTAACATTAATACTACCTCTTGTGTGTTTACTTTTAAGTTTTCACGTGTCCGCAGTGTCTCAATTGTCATTTCATTTCCTTCATTTGGCATATACTTCCTCTGTCTCAATTTAAGTGTCTACGTTTGACTAGACACGAAATTTAAGAAATAAAGATAGACTATCTTGTGGTCCTAAATTAAAAATCTGTATAATATTATAAAATATCCTCTGAATCTTGTGATTATAAACTTGACATGTAAGATATTAACTTACTAAATATAAAAAGAGGTGGACATAACCAAAATAAGATAAATTTTAACAACAATTAAGAAATTAAGGGGAAAAATAAGACGAAAAGAAAAAAAATATAGAGACTCACTTAGGAGAATCGTGATATCCTTTGCATATAAAGACTAACTAAATTGAGTAACCAAATTAATCATATTGGGCCTCGTGCATCGCACGGGCATAATTTGCTAGTATATACTAATTTAGAATCTTATTTCAAAGGTGAAGGTGACCTGATGGTATGTATATAACTTAATGCAAATGATTACGCGTTTCAAATTATCATGCAGGTCACGGGTTCGAGCCGTGGAAATAACTTCTTGCTGAAATGCAGGATAAGGCTGCGTACAATAGACCCTTGTGGTCCAGCCCTTTTCGGGGCCCACAGAGTTTAGTGCACCGAGCTATCCTTTTTTACAAAAAAGGATTGCAAGTGGTCAAATGGGACTGTACCATGTGATGAGACTCCAAGGAACAACAGTGCCATCGAATACTTTCTGCTGTTCATGAAGTGGATAAATAAATTAAGAGGCCACTTTTCATACAAATATGGCAGAACATCTGCAATTTAGAGAAGACATTATCCATGCTTATCTTACATTTTACTACAAAAGATCACAACAACACATCAGTAGGGGGGAAAAGAGAGAGAGAGGCTAAAACCCTTACGAGCTCCCGTTTGAGTGCTGTGACTGTAAGATCATTCTTAATCGACCATAAGCCTCTAGACATGAATAAGAATACTCCGACATGACTCGGAATAACTCGGGCAACCGGATCTTGAGACTCCCTAATGACTTCTCCCTAACTTGAATGCAATGCTTTTGGTGAGCTTCTGTCTCCTCGTCCAACCTCTTCTTCAATGTTTCCACAAAAAACTGCTTTTCCGTAACAGGATCTTTAGTGTTGGACTCCGTAGCTCTATCAGGATCTGTCAAATCGGGTGGAGTTCTACGATTCATATACTTTTGGTACCAATCTCCAAATGCTTGCCTTTTGCGTATGTACTCTTTTCTAGTTTCCTCGCACTTCTCTTTCAGCTTCATCTCTTCCTCTTGATGAATAATGATGGTCCTTATCACAGCTTCAAAGGAAGCAATGGCACTTTTGGCGACCTCATCAGGCAGCTTCTCAAGAAGCTCCTGCCAAGAGTGGAGAAGGGCTTGAATTGGGGGACTCTGTGCTCGAGGAGGCGACGAGATTTTTTCTTTTAGGGTGCTTTCAATGGGTATGAGATTTAGCTTCAACCAGCCGTGGAGTGTTTGGATGTACAGTTTTTGATTTTTCACAAGGTTGTCAAAATGATCATGCCAATCCTTGATAATATTACCGAGCTGGATTGTACGTTCATGATGGTGTTTGCTTGTTTCTAAGGGGAATCCGGAGATCTCGATGGCTTTGAGATCAGTAGCCAACTGCAGCTGGTTCTTGTGATGACTAAACATGAATTCCCACATGCTAACCATCCTGCATTGGCAGAAGCAAAAGCTAATATTAATGGAAGGTAAAGGGAATATCTAAAGAGCACTTGTACTCATAATTAGGACTGGACTTTGTAGGGGATGTAACAATTTAAGAATTAACAGAATATATACTCACAGAGTTGAAGCAATATAAGAATGCTTGCAAGAAGAAACTTCCATTTCCAGCCAAATTTTGAACTAAAAATCTTGGAACGTACAGATAATAGGAAATCCATCTGTTTCTAGAAAGGATATGTATGCTAATGCAAATTACTCATCATTGAGGATAAAGGGAGAAGACATCCAACTAAAATATCAAAAAGTAATATAACTAAACTTATGCTATTTGTTTGCCAAACTTTTGAAAATATCCATAGCTATGCATTTTACACAGGTTTTAAGCTAAAAAGAAGGGGAAAAAAAATCATAAGCTTTAATAAGAACCTTATTTACTAAGCTGAACGCTAGGGGAGAATTATGCACAAAGCAAACCAAATGAATCAATATTACTAGCATGAGGCAGGTCAAGGACTCTAGTGTACTAATACTGGTTCTAGAGTAATGCACAAATTTAACTGTTGTTCCTCGACCATGAACTTCCTGAGATCCATAAATCAATTGGTGGACCAATCAGAACAGCAGAAAAGAAGAGATTTTCAGGTGTTTGGGGTGTAAAACAGGACCGGATAGATATCATACAACTTATTGCTTGTGGCAAGACACTTCAAGATTACTTCTAACTTATTTGTGTTTATATTTTACAGTGCCTGAATAAGTTCGTACTCCATAAGATCCAAAGTCAATTACACCTCCACTTGTGGCCCACTCGAGAAAGACCTTGGTTCCTTGGACAGGTACCTGGTAACTCTATCCAACAATACTGTGCCAGATGGGACCTAGTGCTTTTGCGGCGGCTGGATTTGAACCTGAGACCTCATAGTTCTCTACCCACTACATTGACCACTAGGTCACACCCTTAGGTGCTACTATTTTTATTTTGTTTAATATTGGCCCGAGATCGGTTTATATGGAGTAACATGGTTAGTGAGAACTCATATAGCTCACCTCAGCTTGTTTGGGACTAAACCGCCCTCGGTTTATATTTTGTTATTGTTGTAGTGATGGACCCGCCCCTCTACCCTTCTCCACTTACATTACAGGCTAGTGACTGCAGCAGGCTTCTAATCTGTGGCATGCGCCTAATCCACACATCACGCAATGTGCTCTTACCACTAGCCAAAGCCCTACGAGCCCACCCCCGCCATTCAGGGCGGATCCAAAGCTTTAGGTACGGGTTCCCGGAACCCAGTATCTTTTGCTCATACCATATCTATGTACTAAAAATTCCATCAAAAAATTTGATTGTGAACCCGGTTATCATTATTGATTAATTTGAGATTATTGTAGGAACCAATACACCTCAAATCATGGATCCACCTCTGCCACCATTATTGAATTGATATGAGAAGGTGCGCATTTTAACTCTCATTTTAATGTTACTATACAGTCAAACAAGCAGGAGAGGAGGAGAGAAGGATCAAGGTGAGACCATTGATGTGGACCAAAAATAAGAAGAATGGGGAAGAGATTGGACCCACAGTTCAATGAACTTGGCCTCTCTTTTTTGGGGTGTAGGGGGTAGTTGGGGGCTCAACTACACCAGTAACTAACTAGATGTGGTTTAAGGGGGAAAATTGAACTAGTTTATTCCCACTAAGTCGTTTAGTATGTTGGATCAGCTTAAGCATTATAATAGTTCATAAATACTGTCTTTTTTTTTATAAGGTAATAATTTGATTAACAGTTGGGGGAAAAGACCCCGTATACAAGCCATATACCAAAAAGAGAAAACCTACATCAAAACATGATTCTCAAAAAAGGAGACCCAATTTTCTATACAAACAGGGGTCTGATGGGAACACCAAAAGCAAACTAGAAACAAGAGACTATTTTGCAACTTTACAATATCTAGTTCCACCCCTTCGAACGCTCTCCTATTCTCTTTCCAAATAACCCACAGCAGTGCTAGCGGGGCAACCTTCGAAGCCCTAGGACTCCTCTTCCCCTTTCTGTAACCCCAACTATACAATGCCTCCTTCACCGTTCTCGGCATCACCCATCGCAACCCAAACCAATCAAGAACCACCCTCCACCGTCGGTTAGCCACTTGACAATGCAACAAGAGATGATCCACATCTTCACCCGTACTCTTGCACATGAAACACCAACTTACATGGTTGATCTTCTTCTTTCTCAGGTTTTCTGCTGTCAATATCACATCCCTTGCTGCCAACCACGCAAAGAAACACACCTTCCTCAGAACCCTGGGAACCCAAAATAGCACGATGAGGGAAAATACATTCATCTCTCCTTAATAACCTTTCATAAAACGATTTAACAGTGAATAAGCCAACTCCACTCTCTCGCCATCTTCAAATATCCGATCTATCAGTAAGAATATTCTGTCCCGACAGTAACTCAACCAAACTATAAATTCTTCCAACTCCCAGTCCTGAAAATTCCTCCTGAACCTCAGATCCCAATGAACTTCCCCCTCGTGAGGCCTCACAATTTGTTGGACTGTCATCTCTCTTTGACAGGACACTATATATAAGTTAGGGAAAACTACCCTCAACTCATTCTCCCCACACCACTTGTGTGTCCAAAAACTAACTCTCCTACCATCTCCAACTTTGAAAGAAATGTGTCTACAAATGTCTTCCCACCCCTTCATAATACTCCTCCATAAGCCACATCCAAACGGTGTTAACCGAACAAAGAAAAGTTACTATTAAGCCAATTGCAATTTAAGAAAAAGACGTGCACCCAAATCTCAAAAGCACACTGGACAATTAGGACAAAAGCTACGCCTGATGAGCAACAAAACTGGGAATCAATCTGTCTGCATTGCTTCTAATAAAAAGGAAATTATGTTTGTCACTGTTGAAAATTTCTATCTTGGAGAGAAATCAAGGAGCTTAAAATCACATCGGAAGCATCATTTTATTATAGGGCTCGTCTACCTTTTTCTCTTTCTTATATGTATAAAAGTCCACGTGTCCTTCACTCCTTCATTAAATTGCTCCTTTTTCAGGATCAAAAGGTCAGGAGAAACTAGTATGAGGTGTTCTGGTAACACAGATGCCAATTTAAAGCCAGAAATTCTTGAGGAGTGTCTGACAAATGTTTAGTCAAATTTTGATGGGTCAAGTTCTCATAATATACAACTCATTGATTTTAAAACCACTTGCATAGTATCTAGACAGGACCAGATGGAGCAATTCTACAGTGAGGATTCATATAGATCTTCAAAAAGATAATCTTGTAAATTTCACTTTGAGTGCTTAACCAGTTTGTGATTAAGGCATAGTAGTTGTTGTTGTTGCATAACATCTAGTCGTATGAATTTTGTCATAGGAGTCTAGTTTGTACTTTGTAAGACCATGGTTTCTCTGAGGAAGATACAGAGCAAACTGCTGCTTAGTAATATCAGGACTATTAACCAATGTTGTTATATAATAGGATGAAGATCATCTAAATGTAGGAAAAGCTAGCATTTTTAAATCATGACTCAAGTCTAAGGTTTCACTTAAAAGAGAGCTTTTCAAACGGCTGGTGATCAGGACTTTTACTTAAAAGACAATTCTAAATTAGATGTTTTGCACCTCTAAGAAGCTCCCCAAAAGAGATGTGATAGTAGTTGCAAGATTACAGATAAGAACGTCCCTAGTCGACCAGAAAGGATGGTCACTAGGACCACATGTATTAATAAATGTAGTCTTCATCAAGGGAACAGTTAGGAACATGAGAACTTACCCTTGAACAAGAGCAGCCAGCTTGGGGTACAACTGCTTGTCACGAATGTCATTTACTTCGCTAACTGTCGAATCCAATGACTGCATGTCAACTATATATCGCGTATGCAAATGGCTAACAGCAGCCTTTGTCTTCTCCAGTGATTCCAAGGTTGCATTCCGTTTCTTCATCTTGTTTAGTAAGGCAACTTTCCTCTGATACTCATGTTTTATAAGCTCACCGGCCTATTGAAATCAACAAATTAACATTTTCGTAAACCATCAGCTTATAGGACAATAGAAAAAATACTGCCACATAATGAAAGGTCAACAACAAGGCTGACAGCCACCAGAAAGCCATATAGAAACTTCAACATAAAAGGAAAGGATAAGATAGAATGGGGTAGGGGGCACACAATCTGCAACCAGCCATATCCACAGCAGCTTGGACAATGACACAAGGATAATGGGGTTCGACTCAAATATTTAGACAAATCTAACTAAGATTCGGAAAATTTGGGGGCAGCGTACAAATGATTAACGTATGAAACTGCATGGATATTCCAGCATCTTTGGAGATAGCAGGGTTGAGTTTTCTACCAGATACATTCCGAGCAAGATCTTGTTCACATATTTCATTTGCTACATACTCCCTATTAGTTCTCTTTCAATTTCTATTAAGAAGTCCCCTTAATGGAAATGCATGTCAATGTTGACACGCGTTGGCGTGTTGATGTCTGAACCTACCCAAAAAAATTGGTGGGGGAGATAATAGGGTTATTCTCCAAGTTTCGCAGTAGGACCTGATACGCAAAGAAAGATCTGGTGACCATGCCTCCTGTATCCCGTATCTCAGACATGAATCATAAATCAAACAAAAAATCCAAGATTTTAGCCAACAGAAAGTAAAGGGACAAGAAGCAGTAAACACCTTCATTTCATCATAAAGTTTCTTCTCCCACGCCAGCAATTTGTCCAAAACAGTGGCATGTGTCTCATATTCATCGATGTCATGCTCATCCTTCCTACCATCACCATTGGATACACCCTTAAATGATTTGTTCCATGTAATGACGCGCATCACCCTAGCTGCGTGGTCAATATGTCCTGCGAAAAAAGGACTATTCACTATTAACATCCAAGAAGACCAAACAACATTGTTGCTTCAGTTTTGTGTTGTTAAAATGCTGGGATCATATAAATTATCTGTATGCAAACAGGCTCCTTGTTGTTTCCCATAATACACGTAGATCCATCGTGAAAAAACAAGTTAGTCAAACAAATGATTGGAAAAGCCTAATTCCTTGTACCGAAACAGGACTTTGCAGAATTGAAAGAAAACCTTTGCAGTGCTAAAAGGTTTAAACTTTGCTAGAATATTCCCCGTTTTCTCTCTGAGTAGCAAAAAACAGGACTTTGCTAGAATCAAAGAAAACCTTTGCAGTGCTAAAAGGTTTAAACTTTGCTAGAATAGTCCCCATTTTCTATCTAAGTAGCAAAAAAAGGACTTTGTTAGAATTTAAATGCAGCAGTAAAAGGTTTAAGCTTTAGCAGTTAACATCTGAAAGATAAAAGAATAAGGGTATCTATCCATTCTATATCATCTTAAAGCATGGTTAAACATCAAATTACCTCGATTATCAGCAAAGTTCGAGTGGTAATGCAATCGAGTAGCCTCGAGCATCTTCGAAACCTCTTGTGCATTCTCAGAAGCTTTAAGGAAATGATCATCAATCTCACCTAAAACTTTAAAGAAATCAGCATTATTACCATACCCAACATTCTCACCACCTCCCACTACTCCTCCTCCTCTCATCTCGGGTGGCGCAGTATTTGAATGCTTAAATACAATCTCTCCTTCAGCCGTCATCGGAGTGATCTCTTCATCAACCGCACTACTCTCCACTATCCCCTTCTTCTTCTCTGGTGTCTTGAATTGATCATTATCTCCATACTCTTTATTTCTACCTACATTATCAAATCTTTTGTTCTGAATTTCCATATTCTCCTGGTTCATCATCTCATCCTCCTCCTCATCCTCCTCCTCCTCTTCCTCGACTTCGTCTAACGAATGTCCTGGAATATTAGCATTAAAGAAATAATCCCACGCCTCCCCTGGTGGGGGTGGCGCGGGTGGTGGGGTTAGCTCCTCCTGGTGGGCCCCACCACCAACATTTCGCTTACTTCCTCTCCTTACATCCAAACTACTCTCAATTTCTTCCTCCTCGATTTCTTCATCGTTCTCATCAATAGCAATGCCTTTCATTTTTCTCCCACCTAAAGGTTTCGACAACTCAGGCATAGTGAAAGAGCGTTGAAGTGGGGTAATAGGTGAGAAGGTAGGTAGGGGTGGTGGGGGTGGTGGGAGGGGGCTAGCTTCCATAGTGGGGTGTGGGGGTGGGGGTGGGGGTGGGGGTTCAGTGACAGCTGCTGGTGGTGGTGGTTCAGGTGGGGTTTCACCTTGAGCATAATCACTTAAAGCAGCACCAGTGTTCTTTAAAGCTATGGAATAAGCTGAATGTGCTGCTGCAAAGAAGTTGCGGTAGTTTACAGCTTCTTTCATCAGGTTTCTACGTTCTTTGCATCTTGCAACTGACTCCTCATTATCTATTCTTGATTGAGCACAACCCATTTCTAGGTTCTTGAAATGAAAGTGGAGGTTTTTTTACATGTAGAAGAATGAAACAAGTGTGAAAAGTAGATTTGAGGAAATGGGGTTTTAGATTTAGAAAGTGATAGACATACGAAAAGAATAAAAGAAAGAAAGAAAGAGAGAGAGAAAAGTGAAAAGGACAAAAATATTGAGCAGAGGAAAGAAGAGTGCATGTGTAATAACGGTAGGGGAAAGAGAGTGGAAGGTGATAAGTACGCGCCGCTGGATTTTGAAAATAATTACCACCTCGGACTAACGGTCACATTTCTCGAGGTATTTAACGACGTCACTAATTGCTAACCCACTACACTTATTTCTCTACTCTATATATATACATTATCTCCCAGGTTAGATTAGGCACCTGATAACTACTGCTACTACAACAACAGCAGCATACACAATATAATCTCATCAAGTGGAGTCTACGGAGTGTAGGATGTATGCATACCATACTCCTATTTTGAAAGGTAAAGAGGTTGTTTTCAATAGACCCCGGCTCAAGACAGTATAGAAAAAGAAAGAACAAAAATGAAAAGGTCATGGCAAAATACTACTTATATAAAGCATGACAAAAACAATCTGAAAAATTACCTCTATTAACTGCATGCATCAAATTTATCCTTAAAATCGAATATTAAACATAAAGCTATTTTGATTTAAGCAATTAATTAATTTTAACTAATTATCTCATTTTAGTTTTATTCTTTATAAATTTTTAAAAAATTATTCTAATATCTGAAGTTTTTGTTACATTTTCATTTAACAACATATATGCTACTCCTTTATTATGAATACTAGATTCAAAGCCCCGTGCCAGCACGACCCCAACAAATTTTATTAACAGTTGTCTTAAGGAAGATACAATATTTATGTTTTAATATTATTCTTGATAACAAATTTATTATTATCAAATAAATATTATGACATATTTAACATTACAAGTTTCAAAAAGCTGATAATCACATAGCTGTTATGACACAAATTTCACAAGTCTTTTTTTCCTTTGAAATACTATTGTAGAATGAAAAAACAATAATAAAACTCACATTTTAACATACATTGATTTTAATTAGTTTTGTTTTCTCACTTTTCAAATAAATACTTAAAGTAATAAAGTGTCTATGGCAAGAACTAGTATTGATTTTAGCTGATGAAGTATAGTAAACATGTGTATGAAATGGCTAGGGGTGGGCATGGTACGGTATATACCGATTACCATACCGAAACAGATATTTTTTATATAGTGGTGTTGGTATTATGGTATTTGGTATGCATTTTTAAAAATTTTGGTAATCGGTACCGTATTTAGTATTTATAAAAAATATATCGAAATACCGAATATTATACCGAAATATATAGTTACATATACAATTCATATATATTAGTATTAAAATATTAACAACTATATAATCTAGTATTAGTACAAAATTAATTGTTTAGATGTTGGAATTTTGACTAGTAAAACTTGATTGAAATGCCTCTTTTGTCTAATTGATTTACGAAGGGGTTTACTTGTGCTTTCTTTTGAATATTTTTACATGTGTAAGGTGTTAGCATGATATTGTTGAGATATTTCTTAAATAGCTGAATTCATAATTATCCATTATATGAGTATATATAAGTCGAAATCGAATAAACTTTGATTACCGATTTACCGTATCGTAAAATACCGAAATCGAACTTTAAAATACCAAATCATACCGAATTAATTTAGTACGGTAATGATATAATGTTTTTAAAAATCGAAATTATCATACCGAATTTTTTAATACCGTATCATGCCCAACCTTAGAAATGGCTATTAGTGGGACCCGGAAGGTAAGAAAAAGTAACAAAATACAGAGTTTTGTAGCGGGAAAATGTCTTGTTAGTAGGATTGAAATGGGAAAGCAAGTGGGCCCACTGATACTTTAACTTTTCGGCTAGTATAAGAAGTTATTTAACTGAAGTGGAGCAGTTTTCTTGGTTAGCTGTGGGAAAAATACATTCATGGAGCAAGATGGTACAATATTCTTAAAGCCTTCAAATTACATAATACCAAAAATGATCCCGTGTAAGCAAAGCTAGTATGTCGACGGACAACTCTGTGCTTCTAGTCTCTTCTATGATGACATAAGCAAATGGGCAAATTAGTCAAACATAGTTTAAAATCTATATAGCAGCTTCAGCGACATTAATTTCAGCCAATCATATTACTCTTATCTAATTAAATTGACCAAATTACCCCTAAATCCTAAGTAGGCATCTAACTCCCTCTTTTTAGATAGTAGGAAAAAAATAATAAAATTTAATCAAACAGTGGTAGAAAATACTGTCATAGATCTGTTGATTCAGAATCTTTTCCTTCGTACTCCATAATATTAATATCGTCTTTATAGTACAGTAGTATAGGATTGTGCTTTTAAATGGCAGAGCTAGCTTTTAGAAAATTTCACTTTCCACGTAAAGTAAAGGGAGGTATAGTAACGCCGTCTTATGAAGTTTCTCTACCGTGAAGTTACGACGGTGGTATTATTGATTTATTTTAGCAGGTTATTTTTATGGTTTGGGAATTATGGAATCTACGAAACACCTTACTTTGGCATAAGAAACGGCTAGCGTCAAATGCAATTCTTTTGAAGGCACAAAACTTTTGCAAAGAATTTTGGATGCAAAGGCGTTCATCACATGGTGTTTCATCCACCGAAAATCAGGTAACTAAATGGCAAAAATCGAATGAGAATAAAATTAAATGTGACATATATGCTAGTTTTGATATTAACAAGGTCTGGGGGAGTGGGAATGTTGATACGTACTGCTAGAGGAGATTTAGTTGGGGGGGCAAACAAGGTTTTTAAATAAAGTATGTAGCCTGTTAGTTGCGGAGATTATAGGTGTTCGAGAAGCTCTTAGCTAGTTGAGAATCCGCGACTTAAGTAGCACAAAAAATAAAAAGTTGAACTAAACTAGTACCAAAAAAAAAAAAAATACATTACTACGTTTCACGCACGAATTTCGTGCATGAAAGGACCAAAATGCAAAAACGCACTTTGGCCCTTTCACGCACGAAATTCGTGCGTGAATGGGGTCAACATATATTGACCCCTCCTTCCCCACCAGACCCGACTTGTTCCCTCCCCCACCGCCATTAAAGCCCCGATTCAGTGGTCCCACCCCCTTAAAACGGTAATTTCGTGTTATTTTTCAATCCAAAACTCAATATTCTTGGTATATTGAAGTGTAGGAACAAGTTTCTACGGTTGGATTTCGGAATAGAGCGACGTAGAACACATTTCAAAAACTCAAAAAAAGCTTCAATCTAGGTATTTCACTACGAATTTTCTATTACATTGTTAAATATATTATTACCCTAAGCATGGTCATTGTGTAACTGTGGTGGATTACTCGTTTTGCGCATTTTTATTTTTTTTTTTGCGTTTTTGGGCGGCTCCGTATGCCTTAATTGGGATCGCCCATTTTTTTCATTTTTTTTTTTTATTTGTTTATCTATTGTTAATTAGTTAATTATTTATTGCTTGTTTATTTAGTATTTGTTAATTGTTCGATTAGCGTCTTAAGTATTTATTAATTGTTAGACTAGCTATTTCAATTGTTAGACTGGCTAATTATTTATTTAGTTTTTGTTAAGCCAATTGTTTATTTGTTAATAATTTCTTAATTGTTTCATTAGTTAATTAATTGTTTATTTGTTAAATAAACGATAATAATTTATTAATTTTTTGATTAGTTACTTAATTGTTTATTTATTAAATATATGATAATAACTTGTTAATTATTTGATTAGTTAGTTAATTGTTTATTTATTAATTATTTATACTAATTGTATGCTAACTAATTGTTAATTATTTGACTTATCTTTATATTTTAGGATTGAAAACCCTTAGTTTAGGATTCATAACCCGTAGCTTAGGATTAAAAACCCTTAATATAATTTCCTATAAAAGATTACATAACTAATATTACTTGTTAATGATTTATTTAACATACGTAAAACAGATGGGTCACCACAATCCTTAATAAAAATTTTGATAAAAGATTACATAACTAATATTACTTGTTAATGATTGATTTAAAATACGTAAAACAGATGGGTCACCACAATCTTTAATAAAATTTTCGATAAAAGATTACATAACTAATACTAATACTACTTGTTAATGATTGATTTAAAATGCGTAAAATAGATGGATCACCACCCTCTTGATCCGGGGCCCTTCGACCGAGAGTTATTGTATCTTCAGCCCGAGCATAGGTCGCAACATATATGGACATCCGACCCGCACCGAGTCTCAGTCCGTGACCCGGCCAGGGGACTCAGCATGGGAGATCTTAGCTGCTCGCCCCCCACATCCTCGTGTCCCGGATATACTACGTCGGGGCGGTATCTACCGGTGCGTCGAAGTTGGTCGGGTACAAGACGATAGGTCACTAGTGACGGCATTAACCGAGAGGTGGCGACCGGAGACGCACACATTTCATCTCCGCACCGGTGAGGCTACCATTACCCTTCGGGATGTGGAGGTCATTTATGGGCTACAAATTGATGGACGCCCGTTGTATATTGAGGAGCCTCGTGTGCCGCCGCCACGGATGAGTTGATTAGGCTCACCGGTTTCGCCGCTACGGATGGTCATATTTCCGCCGTAGTCGGCTTTTGTTGTCGGCCCTTTACGCTCACTTGCGCCTCGCGACACGCAAAGATCCGATTGGAGAGGACACGCCTCGGGCGATGTTGACCGACGTGCGCGTCTATACCTACTCATCATATTCGGGGCCATCCTATTCCCGAACACTTCAAAGTTCGCATACGAGCTTGAGGTATCTTCGGTATATCGACGATCCGGCCGAGATAGGATGTTATAGTTGGGCGCGCCGTGGCTGGCTACATGTATCGAGGATTCTCCCGCCGATGTTCTATGGGAACGAGGGTAGAGGTCCCTGCATTTTGCTCGCTCCTTCAGGTAATATATTTAAGTGTGTGTAATTAAACACAAAATATATTTTTTTAAAACGACGACTGATAATTTTTTTTTTAAATGACTATATCAGATATGGGTGTGGACTAGGTTGAGACATTTTCAGCCCATACCACATTTGACCCACCGCCGACTATCTTCTCGTCCCAATGCCATACGCGCGGAGATGGTCGCGAGGCGTACGCCGACGTGTGGAGATGCACCACAGCCTTCTCCCGTTTAAGGATCAGCTAGACCGCATGACGGCGCAGACGGTATGTTCATATTTTGGATCCACACGCTAGACCACATAGCTACTAGTTTAATCTTTTGTTGTTAACTAGTTCGGTATATTCTTTTTACAGGCTTTTATATGGACGCCGTATGATCATATTTTGGATGAGCTGCCGGCGTTTTGTAGGGCTGGTCATCACATGTGGATGTCGCGGTGTCCATTGATACATATGGATATCGTTCAGTATCACGCGCCCGACCGCGTGTTACGGCAGTTTGGGTATGTACAGAATATACTTGCGGCTACGGTTTGGGAGCATGACCACTATGCGAGGGACGAGCGTGCGGGCGTCGATGATGCATGGCGACTCCATATGCAGCAGCAGGTCCAGAGTTGGGATGTGAGGATGGTGAGCCTAGCGGTGGTCGGACATGACACTCCCATCCATGTGTACATGGAGTGGTATATGCGGATCACTCGCATCATTATTGGCAACCCCTCTAGGCGTCGTCCAGATGGCACGGGGGATATATAGCCTTCTCGCGAGAGTGTACGAGGGCCGGTAAGTTTATTAGTCTTAAACTTAAACCATTGTCTTATGTACTACTTTACAAATTTATTCAATTGTTAATATTTGCAAACTTATGCAGGTACGGACCGTTCAGACGATGCGCTATGAGAGCACTGCCCGTACGGAGGCCCCCGAGACGGCGGAATATGCAGCACCGATGATTGAGCTTGCCGAGACTAGTATGACAGCACGTGACTTTGAGCGTCTCCCGTGAGCGTGTTCCGGTGCCCCACCCGGGGCGACGGTGGTCGTGATCGCCGAGCCGGTGGCCGTCGCAGAGGTGGTGGGGGGGGCAGAGGTGATGAGGTTCCGTCGACTACGAGAGATCCCGGTAGAGTTCTTACCGGCCGGCAACTACAGATATACCATCGACTTCTCATTCCAGGCCGTCGACTTCACAAACACCTCTGTATACGCTGGACCCTTTTTCAGATTATATGCCCTGGCCTTCATTTCCACATCCACCTGTTTGTGATCCACAGGGTGAGCGGCCGGTTCGTGATCTGGGGGTGGCTACATTTGCACTTCGACGACTCTATGTTCGAGGACTTCGTGTTTGATATGGCACCATCCGCATCTCTCTGCTCCGGGGCCGCTCGGGAGTCCTCTCACGTGCATCTCGGAGGCTGTCGACACACGGAGTTTGACTTTTACAATAAAGTAAAATAATTTATTAATTATTTGTTTATTTCGGGTTCATTTTAGAATAAATCAAATCTAAATTATTTATATATTATTTCAGGTTCATTGTTCTACGCCTGCGGGTCCACAGGAGTGACCCATCCAGGAGACTACCTCGTATTCACCACCAAACCCATCTCAGGAGCCTACAGACCCATCTCAGGAGCCTACTCAGGCGCCCGTTGACACACAGGTTATATTAAATAAATAACGTTAATGTATTCAATATAAATAATAAATGGTACTAATTATTATATACTTTTCAGGTTCATCCCCGCGCCCGAGGTGGCGACTCCCGACGAGGTAGAGGCCGAGACACCGGACCCTAACCCGGCTCGACGGCGTGCCGGCGGGACCGGACCCCGAAGAAGCGCATTCTAGTCAAGGGCACGGGGCTAGGCGAAGAGATGATCATGACTTGGAGTGCCTGGTTATTAAGAGGAAAAAGGGCGATGGAGACGATGACGAGGGCGGTGGGGATGGTATGAGCCTTAGGCCCAGGGATAGTTTCCGGCATACTACATGTGGGACCCATCCTCGATAGTGTATATACATTAGTGTTGTAAAATTTATCGTAAATAATATATATTTTTTGCATATTTATACATATTATCTTAGTCTTTATTATTGTTTCACATCCTAAATTGATAATAAAAAAAAAACGTGACACATTCGAAATAAAGTTAAGCATAAATTTAAAAATAAGACGAAATCAGTGCGTGAAAGTGCAAACACTTAAAATACCTCTGTGCGTGAAATTGCAAAAAGATTTTGAAAAAGATATTTTACCCTTTCACGCACAAAATATGTGCGTGAAAGGCAAAAACTTAAAGTACCCTTTCACGCACAAATCTGTGCGTGAAAGTGCAAAAAAAAAAATTCCGTGAAAGTTCAAAAAGATATTTTACCCTTTCACGCACAGATTTTGTGCGTGAAAGTGCTACAACTTAAAACGAAACCCTAAAAGTACAAGCTGCATTATTTGCCCGTCTTGTATTGCGCACCATTTTAATGCACACTATAAGTATTGATTTGACAACACACCACGCATGACAATTTCAAGGATCTATGACACATAAAGGCTTGATTTGACAATACGTTCTTTGCATTATTTGCCCGTCTTGTATTGCACACCATTTTAATGCGCACTATAAGTATTGATTTGACAACACACCACGCATGACAATTTCAGGAATCTATGACACATAAAGGCTTGATTTGACAATACGTTGCTGCATTATTTGCCCATCTTGTATTGCGCACCATTTTTATGCGCACTATAAGTATTGATTTGACAATACACCACGCATGACGATTTCAGGAATCTATGACACATAAAGGCTTGATTTGACAATACGTTGCTTGCATTATTTGACCGTTTTAATATGACTTGTATTGCGCGCCATTTTAATGCGCACTATAAGTATTGATTTGACAACACACCACGCATGTCGATTTCAGAATCTATTTAACTTGAAGGCTTCGACGAGTGAAAAACTCATCTATTGCATAAGTCTAAGTCTTACAAGTCATAAAAAAAAAAAATCAAACTTCATTGAAAAAATGTCTCAAAATGCTTCATTCGTTAAGGTTTCACTATTTGGGATGGAGATATCGTCGAGGACAATTACTCCATTCGTTATAGTATCAAACCAAAAGCCCATGTTAAATTTCCAATAACTTTAAATTATGAAACACTAGTCAGTTACATGCACAAAAGAATGAAAACTACACCCACTGAGATTGGAATCTCAATAGCGCGTATATCCACAAACAATATCAAACGGTGTAGTGCGTTATGGCATGCACAATATCAATGATGATGAATCTTTGAGTGGTTATTTGGGATCGCCGGAAGAATATCGTGATTTAGTATTCATTAATGTTCTTGAGATGTATGTTGAAAAGATACCTCGAGAAGAAATCCCTCAAGTCCAGCCTATTCACGGTAACACTTATGGGGACTTTAGTTCTTATGGAGACATTTTGAGTGGTCAAGTGTTGGAAAATCTAAGCCAGCAATTTAATCAAGCTTACAATGAAAATTGGTAAATATGGATTTTTTATATTATTATTATGTGTAGTAGCATGTGTTTGTTGTATGAATTGGTAAATAACCAGTTTTCAAATCTTTATAGGAACTATTCTCAAAACTCACCAGTGGTACCAAATATGGATGTTGGTCAATCTCTCGTTCGGTGGAGTTGATCATTCTCCACACCTTGACGATTAACTTATGAACAACAGTAAGTTCATCACCTTGATATTAAATTATCTATATATATATATATATATGATGTTGGTATTTAAAATATGTTACTTTTCGTGTAGGAGGATGAATGCACTTAATAATGAAGATTTTCCTAATTATTATGAGTCATCATCAAGTGATGACGATGAAATAGCTAATAATGCGAGGTAACCGATGATGAAGATGATGATGATGTTCAAGTTGGTATGACCAACAATATTCCTCAAAGCCAAAACCAACAAGAACTAATGCACCACCACGTACCACCACCGATGGTGAAAACCCAACTTCGAAAGCCCAATTCGGTGGCATTCTAACAATATCCCTTATCTTGACGACTGCGGGGGTTGTGATGATGCATTTGTCTTCACAAAGAGAAGATTATGATAGTCGCCTAAAAACCCGAATTGAACAAAGGATCTCGATAAAGATCGATGCTACCTTGCAAAGGGAATGTTGTTCGCATCCAAAAAGCGTTGCAACGAATTTTGTCAAATTTATTGTTTTAAGGACATGAGGGAGTTTAAGGTTGATCAGTCAAACACAAAAGATATGGAGGCTAGTTTGTAGACGACGGTATCAAGGTAATGTAGTGGTTACTTCGGAATTGTTAAGCGGATGGTATGTGGGCTATCACAAAATTCGAAAAGACACACTTGTGATATGGAAGAAAATCGAGCAGATCATTATAATTTAGATACAAACATGATTGCTCAAGTGTTACTTAAAGACATTGCTGAAACGCCAAGGTAACTTATCCTACCTAGTACATTATATGTCTTATATCAATTGAAAGATCATTACTAAATATTGTTTGTTTAAACTTGTGCAGGTTCCCCGTTAAAGATTGTATTCGAAACGTTCAAACCGTATATAGTAAAACTATAAGCAACGAAAGGGATTTCTCGGGGCGTAGACGCGGCTTTTGAGATGGTCTTTGGAAATTGCATACTTCTTTCAATTGCCCCGAGGTATATGGCGGCTCTACAACATTTTAATCATGGTGCTTGTTGTAGAGTGGCGGCTTATAGAGGGTAAAATCTTCAACTTCGTATTTTGGACATTCAAACCATGTTGATGGTTTTGCTCTTGCCGACGATTGATATCCATAGATGGTACGCATGTATATGGTGCCTACGACATTAAGCTCCTAATTGCAATAGGAATGGATGTCAATGGGTCAATATTTCCTCTTGCTTTCGCAATTGCCACTAACGAGAGCAACGACACATGGGGGATCTTTTTGACCCATTTGAAAACTCATGTTATTAAGGATCGTACCGACATATGTGTGCTGTTTGATCGTCATAAAGGCATATTGCACAATATGGATAATTTCTTGGGGTGGCGACCTCCCTTTGTTTACCATCGCTATTGTTTAAGGCAACTTGAAGGCAAATTTGCAATCAACGTTTCACAATGGCACTCTAAACAAATTGATGTGGGGGGGCTGCGATGGAGCATCAACAACGAAAATGCTGCAAAAATGGATCGATCGGGCGGTGGTGAACCCGCATACGTTTGGTTGATGAAGCTCAAAGTTGAAAAATGGACGCTTCATCTTGATGGAGGCAAAAGATGGGGCATGCTCACAACAAACGGCTCGAGTCTTTCAATGGCTTGCCGAAATCGCTCGAGGACTACCGTCACCGCAATGGTGAGAATGACTTTCAAGGGGTGGTGGAGCGATTTGTGGTTAGGACAGGCGGCCGAGCGATATTAGGCCGACGGCGGGACATGGATGCCAAAGCCCTTCAAAACTATAGAGCATTATAGAAAAAAATGTGAGCGTCACCAAATGACCGAGTATGACCCAATTCAACATGTGTATGAAGTTAGGACGGGTTATTACAACGGTAAGGGTGGAAACGTGCATACCGTTTATGAGGCAACAAGAACATGCACTTGTGGTAAGTGGCAAACGTACCACGTCGTGTTCTCATCTTTGTCAAGTGCTTCGAGAGAATGAGAAAACGGTAACAAATTATGTGGCGAGGGGAATACAAGGTCCACGATTACCTTAGAGCATATTCGGCCAATTCCACCCACTTGGTAATGAAGCTTATTGGCCAAACGAGCCGTTTTCAATGGTTGCTAACAAGGATTACATCAGAAAATTGGGCATTAACTCACGGAGTCGTAGACCCAATCAAATGGATGTTAGTGAAAGAACTTACTCTCGCAAATGCTCTATATGTAAGCAATATGGCCATGACAAGCGTTCGTGTGGGCAACAAGGCCGTGGTAGTACAAGCACGTCTCGAAGTAATAGAGCCTCTGGAACTTGAAGATTGTATTGTTATTGCAATTTATTATTGTATTGCTTTAAATTAGTATTGTAATTAAATGGAATGAATTATTTTTTAATTAGTATAAACCTCTAGTATTGGATGAATTATTATTAAATCAAATATTTAAATTTGTACATTCAAATATAATAAAACACTTAAATCAAAACCCTATAAATATGACAAGTTTCAAAACTTACTTCGGGGCACTTTAGGACCCCTAAAATGACGATCCAAACGTTTAGGTGGACTTGATGTAATGAGCCGACATTATTGTACGCAAAAAAAAAGATATTAAGTTTTATATAAAATATTGATATTTTGGGGTTTTGAAACATGACTAATCTTTGCCCAAAGTATGGAAAAAAACGTGATTGGAAAGGTAACACAAAAAAAAAAAAAAAAACAGTAAACCCTATCACGCACAAAATTCGTGCGTGAAAGGCCGAAACTGGATTTTTGCAGTTTGGTCCTTTCACACACGAATTTCGTGCGTGAAAACTACTAATGTCTTCTTTTTTTTTGTGCTAGTTTGGTTCAACTTTTTGTTTTTTGTGCTACTTAAGTCGCGGATTCGCTAGTTGAAGAGCGACTTTGCTAATAGTCATGTGGTGATTAAGACAAATAATCAGCTAGTTCATCAAGCTATCAAAACATTTCAAATAATTCTATGTTGATTCTCTTGTTTATGATTGTAAGACACTAATGAAAGGTTTTCAATTGGTGTAGGTTTCTCTAGTTAGAAAATCAGCGAATCAAGCTGCTCACTCTTTAGCTAGGGTGGTTGTTCTATGTCTGGTTCGATGAAATGGGGGCTTGTCCCAACATCTTTTATTTCTGGTATACTCACTTTTGATTTGAGTAATAATTATGAAGGTATATTTTCAACCAAAAAAAAAGAAACATGTATAACAACATTTTTTTCTGGTATGCTGGAATAATTGAACTCTGCCTGAATAAAGTCCATTTTATTACAATGATAAATGTATTATTTTAGCACGTTAAAGAACCGATATTAGAATTATATAACTCTACGGTTTAAGGAAATTAGTTTATAACTAATTTCAAACAGAATCTAGGCTACAAATTGACTGGCATATGTTTGAAACTATTACATCAAATTGACTAAATGATTCCACTTGTTTTTAGCAAGTCAAACTCGTTAACCTAATTGTAGTAGATCCTAACAAACTTTTTTTGAAATGCTAGGAGGTAAAGATATCAAAATATTCCAATTAATTACCAATGAGCTCAACGGTATTTTTTTTTTTTTAGCGTATATTTCATGGATGGTTATTTAGCTTTGTGTTTATTATTATATTATATATAAAAAGTCTCTTTTTTTTTTCTTCGTTACTGAAAGATCATCTTACTTTTGGTCCAATTATCATAAAAATTACTTTTGTCTGAATTTCATAAAATTTTCACCTAAAAAGTTATGTGACAGCCTTAATTAGTTCATTTGCTTAAAATTAGATAAGGCTATTGTACTAAACCTTATTCTGACAAACTTTTCTGAATACTAGGTAAACTAGCAATACATCTTGCACTAGAAGATGTCCTATTCACTT
This sequence comes from Lycium ferocissimum, assembly GCF_029784015.1. Lineage (NCBI taxonomy): Eukaryota > Viridiplantae > Streptophyta > Magnoliopsida > Solanales > Solanaceae > Lycium > Lycium ferocissimum. The sequence continues at coordinate 20,125,800 of NC_081350.1, forward strand.
TAATTAGTCGATGCTTTAAGGTTGTATTTTGAAAATAACTTTTAAAAATATTCTAATTGTTATTATATATACAAAATGTATTTTATGTACCATCACTTTAGTTGTAATTAAAAGTCTTTGAGATGGAAAGAGTCGGACTTTTTTATTATTATCATGACAATGAAAGTTGTTCATTGATATAATAGAATACTAGTAAGAATATGAGGAAAAATTAATATTTTGATTCTAAAAATTTTCTTTTAAATTCTTTAATATTTGATATATATACCGACAAAGTTGATATCCAT
>NC_081350.1:20126186-20196216 GCF_029784015.1 Lycium ferocissimum
TTATTGTATTGTTTTAAATTATTGTAATTAAATGGAATGAATTATTTTTTAATTAGTATAAACCTCTAGTATTGGATGAATTATTATTAAATCAAATATTTAAATTTGTACATTCAAATATAATAAAACACTTAAATCAAAACCATATAAATATGACAAGTTTCAAAACTTACTTCGGGGCACTTTAGGACCCCTAAAATGACGATCAAACGTTTAGGTGGACTTGATGTAATGAAGCGAAACATTGTTATACGCAAAAAAAAGATATTAAGTTTTATATAAAATATTGATATTTTGGGGTTTTGAAACATGACTAATCTTTGCCCAAAGTATGGAAAAAAACGTGATTGGAAAGGTAACACAAAAAAAAAAAAAAAAAAAGCGATGGTAAACCACATCACGCACAAAATTCGTGCGTGAAAGGCAGCTGGATTTTTGCAGTTTGGTCCTTTCACACACGAATTTCGTGCGTGAAAACTACTAATGTCTTCTTTTTTTTTGTGCTAGTTTGGTTCAACTTTTTGTTTTTTGTGCTACTTAAGTCGCGGATTCGCTAGTTGAAGAGCGACTTTGCTAATAGTCATGTGGTGATTAAGACAAATAATCAGCTAGTTCATCAAGCTATCAAAGGAAACATTTCAAATAATTCTATGTTGATTCTCTTGTTTATGATTGTAAGACACTAATGAAAGGTTTTCAATTGGTGTAGGTTTCTCTAGTTAGAAAATCGGCGAATCAAAAATTTGCTCACTCTTTAGCTAGGGTGGTTGTTCTATGTCTGGTTCGATGAAATGGGGGCTTGTCCCAACATCTTTTATTTCTGGTATACTCACTTTTGATTTGAGTAATAATTATGAAGGTATATTTTCAACCAAAAAAAAAGAAACATGTATAACAACATTTTTTTCTGGTATGCTGGAATAATTGAACTCTGCCTGAATAAAGTCCATTTTATTACAATGATAAATGTATTATTTTAGCACGTTAAAGAACCGATATTAGAATTATATAACTCTACGGTTTAAGGAAATTAGTTTATAACTAATTTCAAACAGAATCCTAGGCTACAAATTGACTGGCATATGTTTGAAACTATTACATCAAATTGACTAAATGATTCCACTTGTTTTTAGCAAGTCAAACTCGTTAACCTAATTGTAGTAGATCCTAACAAACTTTTTTGAAATGCTAGGAGGTAAAGATATCAAAATATTCCAATTAATTACCAATGAGCTCAACGGTATTTTTTTTTTTTAGCGTATATTTCATGGATGGTTATTTAGCTTTGTGTTTATTATTATATTATATATAAAAAGTCTCTTTTTTTTTTTCTTCGTTACTGAAAGATCATCTTACTTTTGGTCCAATTATCATAAAAATTACTTTTGTCTGAATTTCATAAAATTTTCACCTAAAAAGTTATGTGACAGCCTTAATTAGTTCATTTGCTTAAAATTAGATAAGGCTATTGTACTAAACCTTATTCTGACAAACTTTTCTGAATACTAGGTAAACTAGCAATACATGCCCGTGCACCGAGCATGTCTATTCACTTTAATTAGTCAGTCTTTAAGGTTTGTATTTTGAAAATAACTTTTAAAAATATTCTAATTGTTATTATATATACAAAATGTATTTTATGTACCATCACTTTAGTTGTAATTAAAAGTCTTTGAGATGGAAAGAGTCGGACTTTTTATTATTATCATGACAATGAAAGTTGTTCATTGATATAATAGAATACTAGTAAGAATATGAGGAAAAATTAATATTTTGATTCTAAAAATTTTCTTTTAAATTCTTTAATATTTGATATATATACGAAACGGTTGATATCCATTTCAATTAAGTAGGCTTTCGGATCCAAACATAAGAACCATTTTGTTGTATATATTGGATTAATTTTTTTTTATTAAATTAATTAAAAAATATATTATAATTTTTTATATTAAATGTTACAAAGAAATCAAAATTAGAAAGATATATGTTATATCATTAATCACCAAATTTTAATCCTGAAATGAAAATATAAAGTAATACATTTTATAAATATAAAGAAACAATAATCAGAGACTGCAAATGAGAGTAAATAAGTAAAGTATTGACAATGAAGGAAAATGAGGATAAATGTCACTCCCTCCTTTTACTTTTACTTGTCGACGTTAACATATCAAGGAAAAAAAAGTTCTTCTTCTTATTTTACCCTTCACATTAATTATTCATTTTCAAATCATTTTCTGAGGCTATTGAGACTATATACCAATAAATATGAATATTATGATAAAATATATACTTTATTTATTAATTTTCAAAAAACGTGAAAGTCAAAAGTGAACAAGTTATGTGTAGGAGCATTAAAATAACTTTCGGTACAAATTTGCATTGCTATTGTTCGTCCTCTCTTCATGTTTAAAGTATTGACAAAGAAGAAAAACGGGGATAACAGAAATAGAAAAGAAGATAAATATCGAATAGAAAAATAGACATATATTTTTAGTAATGTGGCCAAGTACTATGGACGAAGGGAGCACTTCATTTTTATTAATTCTTAAAGAACGTGAAAAGTCAAGTATAGTAATATGGCCAAGTAATATGGGACGGAAGGAGTTCTTCATTTATTAATTCTTAAATAACGTGTAAAGTCAAAAGTGAACAAGTAAAAGTGCATGGAGAAAATAAATATGTGTCGGAGAATTAAAATAGAAGTCCACACGTGTATACATGAGAAGAGAATAAATATTCAGTACTATGACATATATCCACGTGGGATTTATTAATTCTCAAAGAACGTGAAAAGTAAAAAATGAACAAATTAAAGTGCACGGAGGAAATAAATTTGTGTAAGAGAATTAAAATTGAACTGCATATGTCTATACATGAGAAGAGAATAAATATCCAGCTAGAACACGAAAAATCAAAAGTGAACAAGTAAAAGTGCACGGAGGAAATAAATGTGTCGGAGAATTAAATTTGAAGTGCATGCGTCTATACATGAGAAGGGAATTAAATATTAAGTATTATGACACATGTCTACGTTAATATGGATTAAGGGAGTACTTCATTTTTATTAATTCTTAAAGAACGTGAAAAGTCAAGTATAATAATGTGACCAAGTAATATGGGACGGAAGGAGTACTTCATTTATTAATTCTTAAAAGTCAAAATGAACAAGTAAAAGTGCACGAAGAAAATAAATATGTGTCAAAAAATTAAAATAGAAGTGCACACATGTATACATGAGAAGAGAATAAATATTCAGTACTAAGACATATATCCACGTGGGATTTATTAATTCTCAAAGAATGTAAAAAGTCAAAAGTGAACAAATTAAAGTGCATGGAGGAAATAAATTTGTGTGGAGAATTAAAATTGAATTTGCATATTTCTATACATGAGAAGAGAATAAATATTCAGCTAGAATACGAAAAGTCAAAAGTGAACAAGTAAAAGTGCACGGAGGAAATAAATGTGTCGGAGAATTAAATTTAAAGTGCATACGTATATACATGAGAAGGGAATAAATATTAAGTACTATGACACATGTCTACATGCGATATAAAAATAGTTGGATAAAGTGTACAAATTATATAGCTCATGGTACAAGAATTTAATGCGGGTACAGTTCGTGATGCTGTTGGTACAAGCTTGGGGAGCCGTGTTCGTCCCCCAAGCCGCTTATATATATTGTAAATAAAGATGTCAAAATTCCAATCACCAATGAGTGTTGAGCTCAACATCATTTTTGAGAGGCCATAACATGACTTATGGAGTAAGAGCCCCTTTGGCTTAGCTTATAAGTTACTGAAATCAGCTTATAAGTTGTTCTCAACTTTTTTGTAAGAGCCCGTTTGGCTTAGCTTAAGTTCTTTGAAAACGAACATAAAATTTGTTCTCAACTTTCGAGTGTTTGGTGACGGCTTTATAAGTCATTTTGTGCTTAAAATAAGCCCAAAAAAATAAATTGGGACAAAAAATTGTGTGACTCTACCCCAACTTATTTTTTTGGGCTTATAAGTTGTTTTCAGTTTATAAGCTGTTTTTTTTTAAGCTAAGCCAAACGGGCCCTAAATAAAAATAGGATAAGAATCTATTTGCACTTTCTATTTACATAAAATCAATTGAGCAAGATATATATTTTTATGAAAATATTTCTGACTCAATTATAATTGAATCATATATATTCCTCTTTTAATTTTTAACTATTAAAATAAATTTATTAATTTGATATAAAATCAGACATGTGTAAAATTTACGGTAAAGATACTCTAAAATTTCTTTTGTTCGATTAAGGAAAAAAAAATCTCCAACTTTATAGTGAGATCTAATAAAACTAACAATTACAATAGTAGAGTCCGACCAAACGTTTTTTTCCTTCTCTTTCCCTATTCACTATTTTCATCAAATATTAATAAAAAGTTACTGTTATGAGGTGGAACTGAAATGAACTCTTCACAAAATTATGGCCTAAATAAAAGTAAATAAGAAAGAGCCCTGCACATGATAATTGGATGATCCAACAAGTTCGTTAGGGTAATAAAAGTACTTTTCTTGTGACTTGTGGAGTTAATTTCATAGATAGTCACCCAAGTTTAGAAAATTTCCTACAAAAATCGACAAGAAAGCCACTCAACTATCACTATTTTTCTCAAAAAGTAGCTAAACACCTCAAAAGCGTCTGTCTCTCCTAGTTGGCATGCCATGTTATTAAAGCTCCATCTTTTTTAATAATAGACATATTTAACTCATCAAACTCATTTAATCAAATTCATATTTTATACCCAATTAAATATGACCCTGTTAGAAAGGAGTAAAGGAACCAACTAACGGGTAATCTAAATGAATTTGAATTAAAGGATGAAATTATTAAATTTATAGATAAATTTTAAAATTAAAAAATTAAAAAATTGAATTTGAGTTATTTTAGAACTTCAGTTTAGTACTCTAGATATTAAAATGACAAGTTGGAATATATATATATATATATATATATATCTTAAGATGAAACAAATTAAGAATATATTATATTTTATATAAGACTAATAATATAATATTTAAAATAAAAAGTAAGAGTAATAATGTATTATTTTAAAATAAATATTATCATAATGAAAAATTCATAACTTTTTGATGAGAAATTAAAAGATCTTGAAAGTATGAAAATGGAAATACCAAAACTTACACATTGCATATTTAAGGATAAATAACTCAAAATACAGAGGAGAAATCTACACTAACTTTATTTTTTATACGGTTGAATTAGATTTTTTTAAAGTTAAACTCATACGGATGTAATCTTTGTGTTATATGTGTAATTCTATGCTATTTTAAAAAATTGAATTTGAATAGAAATATTAAACGATTTAATTTTAATTTAAATTGAAAATAATATATTTAAATTGAGATTACAAAATTCTTAGATTTGAAAACATGGCTAAATAAAAAGTAGCGTTTGACTTCTTTGACGCTTTTTAACCAGGTCGTATTTGATTGGATATAAAATAGGGCGATTGACCTATATATACATAATAAGAAAAGTATTTACAAAATATAATGGAACTTTTTAGTTTACAAAATATAACAATATATTTCTGACAAAATATATAATTTTCGCTCCAATTTTTTTTTTAAATTAATTTTTTAAAAATATTTTTTAATTTTTGTTAAAAAAATATTTTTTTCCCACTCATGGCTAAAAAAAATGGCTCAAATTTGGTGTATTAAAAATGTATGAGATATGTATATCTCATTCCAAACTTAAAAAGCTTGCTCAAAATTTTGTTTATGAAAATGTATCAACTATGTATATCTGGTTCAAGGCTTAAAAATTTGCTCAAAATTATGCATGAAAACGGACGGTATGAAATATTTATAACTCGCTCGAGGCTTAGAATTTCGCTCACATCTTTCGTGTATAAAGTTCAAGTTATGTTTCCGGAAAATTAATACAACTACAACAATATTTTTCATACAATATTTAAGGCTCAAAAATATCGCTTAAAATTTTGTGCATGAAATCTATACATCTCGCTCAAGACTTAAAAAGTTGGCTCAAAATTTTGTATATGAAAATTGTATTAAACATTTGCCTTACATATAAACATTTCAGACACAAAAGTTTGAGTGAATTTTTTTGACCTTGAGCAAAAAAAAATTATAATAAAAAAATAAAAATAAAAAATAAAAAAAGTATGGAAAATGAAAATCTGTTATATTTTGTAAATTTGTTGTTATGGTTTGTAAATAAGAAAAACTATCGTTATATTTTGTAATAAAGAGTCTTAAATAAGTACCTCATGTCATTTTCCCTATAAAATATGAATTTGGTTAAATGGGTTGTGATGAGTTAAATATGCTTATTATTAAAAAGGATGGAAGAGTAGTGACACGACATGCCAACTAGGAACGGAAACTTTTGAGGTTTTTAGGTACTTTTTGAGGAAAATAGTAATAGTTGAGTGAGTTTATCGTCCTAAATGAAATAAAAGTGATTTTAATAGAAAATTACCTAAACTTGGGTGACCATTTAGGGAATTAACTCGTGACTTGTGAGGAAAGTGATGTGCCGTGAAATTACGGCACATTTGATGCTAATTTCTTAAACTTTTGTGACCCTTTAAGTGTTTTTTGTGTTATTTCTCTTGTGTTTGTGTTGTTTTGTAGGACAGGATGTTCAGAGAACATAACGGAACAAAATTGAGCAAAACACACTAAGGATACAGGAGAGCATGACCTGTAAACCTCAGGTCATGCATGCGAGATGCAGATGAAACGCAAAAGGTGACAACCATTTGAAAAATTTGTGAAATTGGAACTAGCATATGCAAGCACCATCTACGAGACGCAGGTTCAACCTGCGAGTCACATTTGATGCCACAGATGCTGCCATCAACACAATGGTATTGGCACAACCTGCTGAAGTTTGGTGTAACCTGCGAGCATGCGACACCACCTGCGGCTCGCATGCTATGCACGCAGGGGTATTTTTGTTCAAAGTTGGTGCACGTTTTTGGGTTGTTATAAATACTCTCCTAGGATTTTGTAAAAAACATTCTCTATTCAATTTTTGTTGTCTCTTAGTATTAAAAGCATTTAGTATTGATTGTTGAAGACTTTAAGGATAATGTTTCACTTTTTGTCATCATCTTCAATTACCATTTGTAAGTTTCATGAATATTTATCTTACTTTTGTTTTTCCATGTACGAATATGAGTAGCTAATCCCAGTAGCTAAGGTTATGGGACAAAATGTGTTAGTTATGTGATTGAGTTTTGTATTCAAACTTCATTTGTATGTTAATGATGTTTTCTATTAACTCTTCAAGCTTAGACGACTTTTAATGGTGACCAATATTATTTGTGCCTAAATACTTTTACTTTGCTTGGAAAAGAAAGTAGAAGTTAGGAAAAGAGTTAAATAGCAAGTATTTGCGGCTTTAAACCCCATCTAATAGCTTGAGTTAGGAATAAGAAAGCTACTTGAAACTAAAATGGGTGTTCACACAAGCAATATTACAATTTGTCAAAATTACGTTCTTTTAATATTTTTTGCACATTGCGCGGGTATAAATACTAGTTACCAATAATAATTGTAGAGATTTTGACCAAATATTTTGATATTCTAATACACTGTTTATGACAACGAATATTATATGAATATATATTTCCATCACTAAAAGATTTCCCTTCATTATACAAAGTGTGATTAAGCTTAGGATTTGGAAATTAAAAATGAAAAATTAGATTTTATGCATCTTTTTTGCTAATAACGGCGAAATATTATTAAAATATCAATATTGTTATAGGTGTACAACAACAATTTGCTATAACAGCCGAAAAATTTCGGACCCAACGATGTTGTTATAGAGAGGTTTGACGGTGTAGTTGCTTATTCTTCCGTAGCCCATTCCCAGGGTAAATTTCATGATTTGTTACCTAAAGTTATGATTTTTTTAATTAAAAACTCAATAATTATGGTTTTAAATAGATTTTTTTTTAAAAAAAAAAAAATCATTCTACTAAAACAAAAGTCGAGTGGCCCGGATGGTCACTCAACTATGATAATTGGTCATCATATTTGTTTTGTTTTCCAAAAGTCATTCAATTTTTCCTAGTCAGCTTTCATGATCATTTTAGCCGGAATTACAATTTTCGGTACCTATTTAATGACATGGCAACTGTAAATTTTTCTAATTAAGTAATTTTATCTAATTATAGTTAGCACTCATTTTAGTTTTATTCTTTATAAAACTTTTTAAAAAGTATTCTAATATCTGAAGTTTTTGTTACATTTTCATTTAACATTATCTACAACATGTATGCTACTCCTTAATTATGAATAAATAATGAAATTTACTAAAAAAAAGTAGTAGACAATACTGTCACAGATCTGTTGATTCAGAATCTTTTCCTCTGTACTCCATAATTAGCAATATTGTCTTTATAGTAGTATAAGATTGTGCTTTAAAATGGGAACGGAAAAGGTGCAAATATACCCCTCAACTTTGTGATTTAGAGCAGATATATCCCCCGTTATAAAAGTGGTGTAAATATATCTCTGCTGTTACAAAATGATGCAAATATACCCTTTTTGCTGACAGATTTTTTTAAAAATCATTTAGTTTATTTTTTAAATTAAAAAAAATACCACGTGGCTTTAGAAAAAAAGTCTACCCATTTTTTTAGTAAACATATTTTTCTAAAGCCACATGATAATTTTTTTTTTTGGTGGGTTGGGTCTGGTTCGTTTAAACAAATGGGTAGACTTTTTTTTTTTTTTAAAAGCCACGGAGATATTTTTTTAAACGAATCAGACCCAACCCACCAAAAAAAAATTACCATGTGGCATTAGAAAAATAATTCTACTCATAAAAAAAATGAATAGACTTCTTTTTTAAAGCCACATGACATTTTTTTAATTAAAAAATTAAGCTAAAAGATTTTTAAAAAAATCGCGTTAGCGAAAAGTGTATATTTGCACTATTTGTGTAAGGGCAGGAGTATATTTGCACTATTTTATAACGGCAATGATATATACATATACCACTTTTTTAATGGGGATATATCTGCTTTAAATAGCAAAGTTGAAAGGTATATTTGCACCTTTGCACAAATGGAAAAGCTAACTTTTATAAAAAAGTACTTTCCACAACTTAATGCAAAAGGAGGTATAGTAACGCTGTCTTTTAAAGTTTCTCTACCGTGATTTTTTTTTTTTTTTAATTATTACATAGGGGGTAGGGGAAGGGAAGATGGGAAAGGGGATTACAATGTGGTATTCGAACCCTCACCAACAAGGTGAAAGTTCAGATAGCCAACCAACTGAGCTACTAGATCCCCACTCTACCGTGTGGTTTTGATGGTGGCTATAGTATTTGTTTTAGTTGATTATTCTATTGATTAAAAATATTTTTTTTATGATGGAATATTTAAAAAATGGTTGCACTTACATAACAAAACAGTTTCTTAGTTTTAGAAAGGTGATACAATTTAAAATAACTTAACAAAAGATATGACAGTTAAATTAAGAGAGAACGAGTATTTTGTTTCTCAAATGTGAAATAAAATTATTGTTATTTCTCATTACTTTTCTTACATATTTTAAAAAGATATTTGTCACTATGTAAACATTTTTTTTATGGAGTTTAATTTCTAATGTATCTTTTGCTGAAGACAGAATGATTTCAGATCCGAGTTATCTTAGTGAATTGATTAAGTTAACTATTAAAAAGCAGTATAAACAAGCAAATTAAAATGGACATAGTAGATAGGAAACATAGGGACATCATGTTGATGTAAGTCCCTTTGGGATTTCTTGAATTCTATTGTGAATCAGCCACGTTATTTGCTAGAATTCATTTGTGATTTTGACATTCAATTTATTCATAATACGTCGTCTATTGAGTTCAGTTTTGAACAAAGCCAAGTCTAATGGACAATAGATATTGCTACCGCCATATAGCATTTTTTCTGGTATGCTAGGGTAATTAAACTCTGCCTGAATAAGGTCCATTTTATTACAATGATAAATGTATTATTTTAGCACGTTAAACAACCGATATTAGAATTATATAACTCTACAGTTTAAAGAAATTACTTATAAAATTAATTCAGAACAAAAACATACAATCCAAAATATATTAAAATAGTTAGGTAAGTATAGTCAGCAGATTAAATGAACTTTTCAGAGCGCTTTTGTATCAAGAAATCAAATATTGGTGCTGATGGTGAAGAAAAAGGTTCCTGTTAATATTGGATGAATGCAGAAAATTAAACCTAGGCTACAAATTGACTGGCATATGTTAGAAACTATTACATCAAATTGACTAAACGATTCCACTTGTTTTAGGAAGTCAAAATCGTTAACCTAATCGTAGTAGATTCTAACAAACTTTTTGAATGCTAGGTAGGTAAAGATATCAAAATATTCTGATTAATTAGCAATGAGCGATGAGCTCAACGGCAATTTTTTGAGCTTAAACTTTATGAGTGGTCATTTAGCTTGGTGTTTATTATTTTAAAAAAAAAAATCACTTTTTTCTTTGTTACATAAAGATCATCTTATTTTGCTCCAATTGTCACAAAAATCACTTTGGCTGGATTTCATAAAAATTTCACCTAAAAAGTGATGTGGCAACCTTAATTAGTGCGTTTGCTTAATTACATAAGGCAAATGTACTAAACCTTATCCTGATTAATACATAAGAGTTCTATGTTAGTCATTAACTTAATTATCTGATTCTTTTCCTTCCTATTGTATTCATTCTTCTGTTTAATCTTTAATTTTCTTCCTTTTTGTTGTTTGAATATCAAATAAATCGTCTCTCAAGCCCAGGGGCGGACCCCCGTTCATCTAAGGGGTGTCGGGCGACACCCCTTCATCGGAAATTTTTATTAAATACATATTTAAATAATTTTTGAAAACGTACATGTTATATTAGATGACGCTAATTGATAAAATGAAACACATGGGTTAATGGTTAGAAGTGCTGATTTTGAGCTGGGGATCAAGGGTTCAAATCTCCTTGTGTGCATTTTAATGCAACTATTTTTTAAAATCGATTGAGCCTGTGAGTATTGATCCTTGTCCTCTCAAGGCTTAAAATGGATTAAACCAGTACAACACTCCTCCTTTTTTCTGGTGTTGCTCTCTATTAACTTGATATGTTAAGGTTCAGAACCTAATATTTACTGTAATTCTATTTATTTTTTACATAAATATATCTATGTTCGGTATCAAAAATAGCGGATACGGTTGAACCTGTGGTACTAAGACTACATCCATTATTGATTATGGTAGTCCGTTGGCCACTTCTTTAAATGTCGACACTGCTAGTCAAAAATCCTGCGTATGCCACTGCTCAAGCCTATGATTATATATTATTGGGAAACGGGTAAAATGCTCTTAAAGTATGCGAACTGCATGACATTTGCCCTCCATTAATAGTTTGCTCAATCATGTTCTTGTTGTTACTTAATTGAGACCACAAGAATCCCATGCTGGAATGCACAATGATTTTTTTTGTTTTTTGGGGAGTTTGTTTTGCATGAAATGCAAAGGGAATCCCATACCAAAAGTCCGAATTCTTTTTTTATCCGAATTAAGAAAAAATCTCTGACTTCATAGGAGACCTAACAAAACTGGCAATTCTAATTGTAGAGTCGGCCGCCTAAACATCTTTTCCTTCTCATTCCCTAGCCACTATTTCATCAAATATTAATGGAAAGTTGTTGTTATGAAATGGAATGGAAAGTTGTTGTTATGAAATGGAATTGATATGAACTCTGTACAAAATTATGGCCAGAAGGGGGGGGAAAAAAAAAAAGAGAGAGCTCAGCACATGACAATTGGATGATCCCAATAAGTTTGTTAAGGTAATAAAAAGTAGTTTTAGTGTGAAGAAAGTTCACTGTTTTTGTAAATTATCTTTGTCATTTCCCCGAATAAAAAGATGGTTTATTTTAACCTCTAATTTGATGAATATTTCTGGGACGACGAGTACTCCAAATGACAGACCTACTATATTTTAATTTGCACTAGTGTTGTAATAAACATTAACTTAAGTGTATATACATCAAAATGACGCGGATGTCGAATTGTATTTAATGCCAAAAAAAAATTGCATCTAATAATATATGAGTCAGGCTTGAGAAAACGAAAAGATAAGGGAAACTATGTATTTTGTACTTCAAAATTGTGTCAGAAAACAACTTACAGACTTTGTGGACACTATTTTACCTCCTCTATTCTTGTCCAAAGTGTAGCCATTTTTAACCAATATTTCGACAAGTTATCATAATTCGTTAATTAATTAACAACTATCATTATAAACAAATCACCAAGTAGTTTTCTCCTTAATTTCCTTCATGCACTTTATAACCAAACCGTTTGGCACAATGGGCACTAGAAATCTGATTCAAGCGTGAAACTGAAACTGTGGAAGTGAAACAGTCCACCAAATATATTCAGATATCTAATAAATTGCTTCTTATACTAACAAACGTAGAACATAAACAACTAATCAGAGTGGCGCAGCGGAAGCGTGGTGGGCCCATAACCCACAGGTCCCAGGATCGAAACCTGGCTCTGATATTACAGTGGCTTCTAATGTCTCTTTTTGTATTAAGTTCTATTTTAGCTCTTTGCATTTTTACGTCAAATTTTAGCTTCCAATCTCTCTCTTTCATCTAGCACTATTCCTTTTAGTTGGCTAAATAGTAAATATACGCTAATTTCTTCCCTTATGCGCTTTATAATCCACTACTTCGGCATTAGATTTTTTCTCCTTTAGGTGCCGTTTGGCCATAAAAATTATTCACTTTCTTCCGGATTTTTTTTTTTTCACTTTTGGGCGTTTGGCCATAAAAATTATTCACTTTCTTCCGGATTTTTTTTTTCACTTTTTTCACTTTTGGGCGTTTGGCCATAAATATTCCAAATACGACTTGAAGTTGTATTCCGGAATACCAAAAACTCAAAAAACTTATTTTTCAAAAAAAAAAAATCACTTTTTTCACTTTTTTACAACTACATTTCACCAAAAACTACAATTTCAAAAACTATGGCCAAACACAACTCCAACTCCAACTTCAAAAATTCCAAAAAAAGTGAATTTGTTTTTGGTATCTGTGGCCAAACGCCTACTTAGTTTCTCTCTTTATTTTTATTTGGCGGAATAGCTTGGTAGGTCCCTATACTTGTCCATTTTTTGTCATCCCGGTGATCGTACTTACGAGTTTGCCAACTAAACTCTTCTACCCTTTAAACCTGAGCATTTCAAACCCTTTTTCGGCCCGATCGTGATGCGTGTAATACAACCACTTCCACGTAATTTAAAATGCCACATGGAAATTCCAAATTAAAAAAAAAAAAAAAGGAGAAACTTGGCATTTGTGAATTTCTGCATAAACCCTTCCAATCAGTATATTCTGAAACAGTGACGCCAGAGTGAAATTTCTCAACCAAAATCAACGCAAAATTAATATAAGAATGTCAAAAGCAGTTTTAAAATAGCAACAATGGCAAAGAAAAGAACGAAGCAGCAGTGAAGCGTGACGGGTAAAACAGCCACAGGAAAAATCAAAATAAAGCCACATCAATCCCATTAGTAGCAAAATGTAGCACTGTAGCAACGAATAACAATGGTGAAATAGTGACAAGAAACAGAGAGAGAGACGGGATGGCCGTGGCGGAGCTCGTCTAGAGATGACCGACTCTGCAAGTCGCCGGTGGTCAACTCCGGCGATGCAAAGAAGAGAGAGGGACGGAGCCATTGGCTTGGTGAGGGAGAAGTGTTGGGGATCAAAATAACAGAGCGTTATGCGGAAGCTAATAATTGCAACCTTAAACGTTGATAAATCAGACGACAAAGAAAACTATACTAAAAAAGCATAATATTATAATATGATTTGGCTAATTAGCCTACATATAAGAAAATTAATATAAAATATTAAAATCTAATGAGAGAATAATATCCCCCTAAACAAGACTCTTTAATGACTACATTGTGGATACTATTGTGTTTTTTTGTTTTGTATTTTTCTATATGACAAGAAAGATCTTCTATTTATAGATGTTTGAAACTTCTCCTCTAAGAAAAAAGATAGACACGGAAGAGATCTTTTCTACTAAACAAATCTTTTCCACCAGGTTAACCTTTTTGGAGTAAAACACAATTATGGTGTAGAATCCAAATAAGTTAGAAAATTCAGGGCAATCCCAACAAATCTCCCCTTGGCCTAAATTTTTACGGCAAAATAATCTTCATCTTGCTTCTTCACATAATCTTCATCACTGCTGCTTGTCATGGTTAAAAGTAGATATGGTTGAAAATTTGAGCCGGTGCGTTAAAGTGAGCACAAGTTGAAAGTGGAGCTAATGCGTTAAAAATGAACATGGGTTGAAATTGGCCCAAGCGTTTAAAGTAAGTAAGGGTTGAAATTTGAGCTCATGCGTTAAAAGTAAGCATGAGTTGAAAATTGGAGCTCATGCGTTAAAGTAAGCATGAGTTAAAAATTACTTTTGTTTTAAAAATATGCAGCAGCAGAATTTTTGAAAATATAATTGAAAATTGCCTCCACATGTAATACTCCAAATATCTTCTTTTTTTTTTTGGACAAAAATCTTCAGTATCGTCGAATTGGTCAAAACTTGAACTGATCCACCTTGAACCTGTCTTCAACCTCGTTGAACCATCGCCTCTGATACCACTTGTTGGGGATCGAAATAACAGGGCGTCATACGGAAGCTAATAATTGCAAACCTTGAACGTCAATAAATCAGACAATAAAAAAAACTATACTAAAAAAGCGTAATATTATAATATGATTTGGCCAATTGGCCTACATATAATGTTACACCTCGGAAAATTTCATGTTATTGCACAGTGAATGGACTAACGCAGGGTGAGGCGTATGTGATGTCCCTACAAGTAAGAAAGGTTACTTAACGATTCTAATTAAGATTTTAAAGACATTAGAGATAAGGGAAGAAAGTTTGTTGAACAATGTAAAGTATAAGTTGTGTTTTGAAAAAGGGTTAACAAAGTACCGAGCTAATGTTGATTTAATAATGTCTTGAGGAAAATTTATAACGCTCCTTAGATTGCTAATGAAGTGTTAAACAAGTGTTAAGAAGGTTCTATAAGGATTGGAGATCAAACGAAAAGACAGAAACAATTCCAGAAAAGTGGAGTTATCCGACCACTTATACGGTCCGTATAACTTTATACGGTCCGTATAAGGGTCCGTATAACCCAACAGGAAGGATGTTTTCCATGATGGTGAACCACAGCCACTTATACGGACCGTACAATGTTATACGGACCGTATAAGGGTCCGTATAAGTCCCGACGGGCTGAGTTATTTTCAAGTATATAAATGTGTTCCCACTCTTATTTTCTCATTCTTTCCACTTCTCCACTTCTCTTAAGACTTCTAGAGGGTTCTACATATTTCATCAACACAAATTCAAGACAAATCAAAGATCAACTTCATCAAACTAAGGAAATCAAGTGTAAAGAAGTTCTCTAGGGTTGTTGAAGTCAAGAATCTCTTGGAAGTAGAAATTAGGGTTTTCTTCAAGTGGAGTATTTCTATCCAAAACCCATTCCTACTCAATCAAAGGTAAGTTTTATGATCATTTCATGTTATTTGAACTATTGAGGGGTTGGAAGACTTAGATTATGAAGGAAGTAGAAGTTGGGTTACAAATATGAGAATAGTGACATTTTTTTTTAGTAGTAGCTTAATATGAATCATGATTCTTGATATGTTATGAGTATAATCATGTTATAAATGATATTAAGAACATGGGAGAAACATTATGTGAGGATGAGTGGAATGTTGTATTATGACCAAGGTTATGGATGACCTTTAGAGGAAATTGTGGGGATTGGATAATGTCGAACTTGACAAAGTTATTGATTGTGATATTATGGATGTTATTATTGACGTTTGGGAGTTGATATATGATATGGAGAAAGTTGTATAAACAAAGGAGATGCTGCCCAATTTTTTCTAGCTTTAGTTCAAGCATACTTATGTTATCGATTGTCTAATTTTAGGACGAACTCTCGTTAATGTAGAAACGTGAATATTGGAGGAAAACGTTCAAGTGACAAGTTAGTGAAACGTGAAGGTATGTAAGGCTAGTCCCTTCTTTCTAAGGCATGATTCCTATGACATGACTTACTCTATTTTTCCATGACTTTCATACATTCCGGAAACTATGAGCCTATGACTATTAAGAACTGCTCAGGAGATAAAGATAAGAGATATATTATGAATATGATAATAATGATGATGAGTCTAAGCCTAAAGATCCCAAAGCTCATGACATGATATTCCTATGCAGCTAATGAATCTTATACGTTCCTTTGATGTTATTCATTGTTTTTAGACCCACCTTATAATGTTAGTTCCTTCGAGGTGAGGTATGATGATTGTGATTACTCCATAATGGAAACGGGGGTTCTCGATCTTACGTCACCCCAATATGATTATAGATTATCTTTGGATTCTAATGCATGCTTTATGATGAGTTTATGATGAGTATATGATGATACGATTCCACCGTGCCTAGATGGCCGGACATGTCACCGCGAAGGCGGGCTGCATACGATTCCACCGTGCCTAGATGGCCAGATATGTCACCGCTAACGCGGGCTGCTTATGATTCCACCGTGCCTAAATGGCCAGACATGTCACCGCTAATGCGGGCTGCTTATGAGGGCACCGCCTGCAAGAAAATGGGACATGGCACCACTAGTGGGCGGCGTGCGATGGTTACCCGGACGCGGGTTAACGATGACGGTATATGTGATATGTATAACATGTGCTTTCTCTTAAAGGTTAAACAGGTTATATCTTCATCCCATGTTTCATGATTTCCTTATTATGTTAGTATTATTCATGCCTTACATACTCAGTACAATATTCGTACTGACGTCCTTTCTTGTGGACGCTGTGTTCATGCCCACAGGTAGACAGGGAGGCGGTGCAGATTCATAGGGGCTATCAGCAGATTTACAGGAGCACTCCATTATTCCGGAGGTGCCATTTTGAGATATTATTTTTGTGTACATATTTGGGCACGACGGGATCCTGTCCCTGTTACACCCCTCGTTTTCATAGTGGTAGAACTTATGATTTTCTAGTTGGGTATGCCTTGGGAATTGAGACTCGAGCTTGAGTTTTTGGAGATAGAAAGTGTCTTACCCCGTGTGCAATAGAACCAGCATGAATTCCTGGTGATTTACAGGGTTAGAAGTTGAACGAATCGAATCGACGCGGTCTGAACTGAATTGGAAAAGTCTACAGGCGTAGGTCGACGAGCACGTCGACGGACCGTCGATGGGTCGTCGACCCGCTCGTCGAATCGGACCACTGAAGCAGTTAATTCTCCAAGTATAAATACGTGGTCCACTACTTTATTTCATATTTTTCTCATTCCCAGATCAGAGAAACCCTATTATATTTTCTCCCAACATTTTCCATCATTATTGGTGAAGATTAGGTAAGATCCGAGCCCCGTGACCCCGAGCTAGTAAAGGGAAGGTTGTTCCTAAGGTTTTATTGAAGTTGTGAAGCTTGAAGAGTTGGATTTGAAGCTAGGGTTTGAGATTTTAATCCCTCCAAGGTATGTAAATGGCTTCTACCCTTGTATTTAAGTCAGTTACTAAGAGTTTTGGTAGTTTAAGTCAATGAAAGGTTAAATAGTGCTTTTGGGGTTATGTCAAGAGATGATTGAGGGATATGTTGTCCATAGTTGTTAAGCTATTTTGTAATTATGATAATTAGTGAGTAAGGTGAATAGCCTAATTAAGGCCTATGTTATCTTAATTGTAGATTTATGAGTTCAAGGAATAAGAGTTGGACGATTGAATATATTTCAAGGTATGTTAAGGTTTTCCCTTTCTTTCATTTTGGCATGATCCTATGATATGGACCGATAACGAGTAAGAGAGTTTCCATATTACTTTATTCTTATAAGTACTAAGAGAAATACAGTTTTGATGTTCCCGTACCCCGGCTATGGTATTTCCCCATATTCAGACCTTGTGATCTCTTGTCCTAGTAGTATGAGTCCAGTAAGGCCCATGAGAGAAATCCGTCATTTTATTATTTTAAGAATCACGTCGTTGGCTCTACTTAGACTATGCATTCACTTTCAATTCTCAGAGGTACAGTGAAAGACACACTTGACAAGGTGTGAGGGTGTGACCTGTGATACTACGTTTTATATGTGAAAGGCATGCTTGACAGGGGGTGAAGGTGTGGCCTATGAGTGGTCCATGAGTGGCCTATGATGTTGGGATATATATATACATGAGAAAGGCACGCTTGACAGGGGGTGAAGGTGTGGCCTGTGATGTACCGATGAGGTGTGTACCTACTAGATATATAAATATATATGTCTGCATGTCCATATTTTCCGACATATAGATTCAGTCAGATACAGACAGATACTAGTTCATACAGATTCATGCAGATAGTTATTTCAGCTTATGAGTTCAGATCTCACCCATGATTTATATATATATGCATGTTGTCTTTATGCCTTACATATTCAGTACATTATCCGTACTGACTCCCCGTTGCTCGGGGGGGCTGCGTTCATGCCGCGTGTGCACGGGGTAGACAGAGAGGTGGTCCAGCTTAGTAGACCTTTATCCAGCAGCGATCAGTGCACTCCATTCGATCCGGAGTTGTAGTCTATTTTGGTAGGCCATTCTTTTGAGATGTATATAGATGGGTACGACGGCCCTGTCCCGTCCTTTCTACAGCTTCCATTCCAATAGAGGTCTGTAGACAGTTGTATGTAATAGTCAGACGTTGTAGCCTTGTCGGCTTATATTCTTTTGTGTACAGTATATATAGCAGCCTCATAGAAACTTGCCAGTTCTTCCGCATGTTGTGTATATATATATGTAGGTTGTACAGAGTTCGGATGTTTCTTCTTTATGAGATTAGTTTGTGCCATTTATGGGCTATTGATGTTCAGCATGTTTCAGATAAGCGTTTAGGGGTGTTTGGTCGCTAGAATTAGGCCTCCCCGTCACATTTTCATCCAAGTTGGGGTCGTGATGTGTGGTGTCAGGCTTGAGCGTCTGCCCCAGGATTGTCTACGACCGTGTCTAGTAGAGTCTTGTTTATGGGCGTGTTGTGCACTACACTTATAAACAGATGCTGCTGTGGCATTTAGGATGATGTCATTCTTTCTCTCTAGTTGTGCGATGAGAGCCACGTGTTAGGCGTTCGCTTTCGATGAATTGTTATGATTTCGACGCAAGGCCTCCCAAGAAAGCTACGAGCCTTAAAGGCAAGAAAGCCACGGGAGGAGGCCACTAGTCGTACTCGGCAGCCACTAGGGCTCGTGGATGAGATTCGAGTGAGAGCCCGTCCGAGACATCGCATACACGTCTCCAAAGCACCCGTCCGCTCTCGACCGGATGCACTAGGCTAGGATGTGCGGGATGCTTTGTCTTTATTGACCGGGGATTAGTAGCCGCTCGGTGCTCGGCGGCGTGAGCCGGTAGTTCGAGGGTTAAGACTTTCCTTGAGTTAGATCCTCAAGAATTTTCGGTGATAAAAACGGCAATATGGATCCCCAAGATTTCATGGTATACGGAGGACTTTGAGGGTTATGCATGCAAGCGAGGTTGAGTCGATGGAGTTAGCTTCGTATAGACTTCGTAATAGTGCAGTACAGTGGTACCAGACTTGGGAGTTATCTAGGGGAGAGAATGCTCATCTAGGCGTCGTTTGGCGAGAGTTCACAGATGCTTTTATCCGCCATTATTTGCCATGCGAGGTCGAGCCCGAGCGACAAATTTCTACGTATTGAGCAGGGCAGCACGAGTGTCCAAGAGTATTGTGTGTATTTTGATTCTATGGCTAGATATGCCCCGGCCTATGGTGGTCGAGATGGAGGACGTAGTTCACCGCTTTTGTGGGTCGGTTTAGGACCACATTTGATAGATGCTTGTATGATGTACCGCACACAACCCGTGTACGGATATCTCCCGTATACGCATATGCACGCATCCGAAGATCGCAAGCGTCAGAGGGGGGCAGAGCGTGACCGTGACCGAGGCCATGGTAAGAGGGCTAGATCTTTCGACATTGGAAGTGAGTCCAGGGGAGGACAGAGGGCAAAAAGCAGCATTCCCAGTATTCATATCATTCGGTAGTGAGTGCACCTCCGCGGTTTTCGTGCCCGAGGTTTGACTCGTCTTCTTATTCCGAGCCCAGCCAGCTGAGCATCGACGTCCCCCGACAGTTAGAGTCGGGACAGATGAGGCCACCCTTACCACGGTGTGCCCGGGTGGTAGGTTACATATCGGTCGCGCGATTGGGATCGAATACCCGTTATTCTTGTGGCCGACCGGGTGTCATATGATGAGGAATCGTCCGGAAGTGGCGGGCACTTTTCAGCCTACGGGTCTATAGTCGATTCTTTTTTCTTCTGCAGGGCGCCCTTCGGGGCAAGCTTTTTTCGATCCACCGACAGACGAGGTAGGGGAGGAGTGGAGCGTCACCGGCGAGCGGTCCTCGAAGATCGCGTATATGCATTAGGCGGTGCGGGATCGCGAGTCATCTCTCGATGTTATCACGGTATATTATCGCTTCCCTGGTGACGTGTGTATGCATTGATCGATCCAGGATCTACTTTATCATATGTTACTCCATTTGTCACTGGTAAGTTTGGGCTAGAACCCGAGTCGATTAAACCATTTGAGGTGTCTACGCCAGTTGGCGATCCGGTCATAGGTAGGCGAGTATATCGAGATTGTGTTGTTATAGTTTGTGACTGCCACACTGTAGCAGATTTGATTGAGCTAGATATGATTGATTTTGACGTTATTATGGGAATGGATTGGTTGGCTTCCTGTTATTCTAATGTTGATTGCAGAACAAAGATAGTTCGATTTCGGTTTTACGAGCCGATCTGGTGGTAGTGGAAGGAAATCTTTGCTTCGCCGAGGGGTGTGTTTATTTCCTACCTTAAGGCGAGAAGATGATCGGGAAAGGGTATATTTTTCACCTAGTTCGAGTTCAAGATGTACAAAGCGAGTCGCCGACCCTTCGGTACCGTTCTGTGTGGTTAATGAGAGTTCCCGTGTTGTGTTCCGGATGAGCTTCCAGGCATTTCCCCAGAGAGGGAGATTGATTTCACTATTGATCTATTGCCAGACACTCAGCCAATATCTATTCCTCCTTATAGGATGGCACCTGCGGAGTTGAAAGAATTGAAAGAGCAGTTGAAAGATTTGCTCGAGAAGGGCTTTATCAGGCCTAGTACGTCACTATGGGGAGCGCCGATGTTATTTGTGAGAAAGAAGGATGGCTCTTTGCGAATGTGTATCGATTATAGGCAATTGAATAAAGTGACCGTAAAGAATAAAGTATCCGCTCCCAAGGATTGATGATTTATTTGATCGGTTACAGGCGCCCAAATATTTCTCAAGATAGACTCGAGATCGGGATATCACCCGGTCGTGGTCAAGAAAGAGGACATTCGAAGACGCATTCCGGGACTAGATATGGCCAACATGGGTTACGTGTCATGTCGTTCGGGCTAACTAATGCCCCGACCGTATTCATGGATTTGATGAATCATGTATTCAGGCCCTTTCTAGATTTGTTCGTGATTGTGTTCATAGATGATATTCTGGTTTATTCGCCGTCAGAGGCCGATCATACAGAACATCTGCGGACAGTGCTTGGGATTCTTCGAGATAAATAGTGGTATGACAAGTTTTCTAAGTGTGAGTTCTGGTTGAACTGGCGTGGCTTTTCTGGGTCACATTATTTCAGAAGAAGGCGTTAGTAGTAGATGCCCGGAAGATTGAGGCATGTGAAGAATTGGCCAAGGCCAGCGCACCAACGGAGATACGTGGTTTCTTGGGCTTGGCGTTACTATAGAAGGTTTGTAGAAGAATTTTCTCTCTTTCGGCCCCCATTGACCAAATTGACTCGGAAAATCGGTTAAGTTCCAAAATGGACGGACGCTTGTGAGCGGAGCTTTCGAGACGTTGAAGGATAAGCTAACTTCAGCACCAGTTTTAACTCTTCCAGAAGGAGCAGATGGCTATGTGGTATATTGCGATGTTTCAGGTGTTGGATTGGGCTGTGTATTGATGCAACACGGTAAGGTTGTTGCCTATGATTCTAGGCAGTTGAAGAAGCACGAGAAGAATTATCCAACCCATGATCTTGAGTTAGCGGCAATGATTCATGCCTTGAAGATATGGAGGCACTACTTATACGGTGTCCATGTTGATATCTATACTAATCATAAGAGTCTCCAGTACATCTTTACGCAGAAGGATTTGAACTTGCGTCAGAGGCGATGGTTGGAGAGGTTAAAAGATTATGATGTGGATATTTTGTATCATCCCGGGAAGGCTAATGTAGTAGCCGATGCTCTCAGTCGTAAATCTATAGGTAGCTTATCGCACGTGTCGCCAGAGAGAAGAGAAATGGTCCGTAAGGTTCATCGATTAACTAGCCTCGGGGTTCGATTGATAGACTCAGGTGATGCAGGAGTTACTGTTCAAGACACAACGGTATCATCCCTGGTAGTTTAGATAAAGAGGCGTCAGTATGAAGATCCTGCTCTAGTTCATTACCGAGATACAGCACCTCAGAAAGAAAAGACACCCCTTGTGATCACAAGTGATGGAGTACTTAGATATCGAGGTAGATTGTGTGTCCCTCTCACGACTCGTCGGCGGATTATGGGAGAGGCACATTACTCCCGCTATTCTATTCATCCAGGCTCAACAAAGATGTACCATGATCTCAAGGAATTTTATTGGTGGATGGTATAAAAAGAGATATAGCAGATTTGTCGCTCGGTCCAAATTGTCGGCAAGTCAAAATAGAGCACCGTGCTTGGAGGTCTATTGCAGGCTATGGAGATTTCGACATGGAAGTGGGAGGTAATTACTATGGACTTTATTACAGGGTTACCCCGTACTCAGCGGAAGTGTGATTCGATATGGGTCATAGTTGATAGGCTTAGAAAGTCAGCTCATTTTCTACCTGTCAGGACTATTTATGCAGCTGAGGATTATGCAAGGCTTTATCTTAGGGAGATTGTACGACTCCATGGTATTCCTTCCGCTATTATTTCAGATAGGGGAGCACAGTTCACAGCTAGATTCTGGAAGTCCTTCTAGCAAGGATTGGGGACTCAGGTGAGTCTTAGCACCGCATTCCACCCACAGACAGATGGACAAGCAGAGCGTACTATACAGAACCTTGAGGATATGCTTAGAGCTTGCGTGCTTGATTTTCAGGGCAATTGGGAGGATCATTTGCCTCTTATTGAGTTCGCATTTAACAACAATTATCATTCCAGTATTCAAATGGATCCTTATGAAGCCTTATATGGGCGGAGGTGTAGATCGCTCATAAGATGGTTTGATGTTGGGGAGAATCAGTTAGTAGGCCCAGACTTAATTCAGCAAGCCGTTGATAAGGTGAAGGTGATTAGAGAGAGATTGCTAACAGCTCAAAGCCGATAGAAATCCTATGCGGATAATCGCCGACGTAAGCTAGAGTTCAAGATGGGCGACTGGGTGTTCCTGAAAGTTTCGCCTATGAAGGGAGTGATGAGGTTTGGTAAGAAGGGTAAGTTGAGCCCTCGATATATTGGGCCATATAAGATTATCCGTATTGTGGGCACAGTGGCATACGAACTAGAATTGCCTTCTGAGTTAGAATCGGTACATCCAAGAGATTTCATGTATCAATGCTTCGTAAGTGTATCGGAGATCCTTCAAGAGTTGTACCAGTAAATGATATCTAGGTGACCGAGCAGTTATCATACGAAGAGGTTCCAGTGGCTATATTGGACAGGGCCATGACGGTTACCCGGGGCTAACCACCGAGCACCACTCATCCTATTACTCATCATACACATCAAGCATTCATTCGTTAATCTTATACTCCAATCATAGTAAAACCATTTCTTTCGCTTCAAAACATAATTACCATTATTTACATAAGCCATTCGGCTATCAAAATAGTACATATATACACGTGAGAAATCGTGAGACCATACTACCCACATGTACGTATCTACGAGCCTCTACTAGAGTACTAGACACATGGATGGGACAGGACCCCGTCAAGCCCAAAACATATATATACCAAAAGGATAAATCAATGGCACCTCCGGAACAATGGAGTGCTCTCAGTCAGCTAACAGCTCCTACGAGTCTGGGTCGCCTTCCTGTCTACCTGTAGGCATGAACACAACGTCCAAAGAAAACGGACGTCAGTATGAACATTGTACTGAGTATGTAAGGCATCAACAATAATAATACATAATATGAGCATAAGGGATAGCATAAGATAAAAGAACTGTTCATTTATCATAATACCTTTTTGAACATTCGCCATACGTACTTACCCCTTTATTCCGCTAAAAATACACTTGTTACATCCATATGCTTACATATGCAATAATTTACAATGCAGTGCAACCACGTACCCGGCCATATAGGCTCGGTATCATCCGTACTCGGCCCTCCCGGGACTCGATGCTATCCGTACTCGGCCCTTCCGGGATCGATGCATACATACATACATACATATACATGAAAATACATAAATGAAATCAACATCATCCTTAGCATTATCATACGTCGCATAGGCATATCATGACCTTAACATGAACTTATCATAACCTTATCATCATCTTGCATCCATCATAACACATACATTAGAACTTGGAGGCAACTATGGATATGTCGGGGTGACATGAGGTCGTGGACCCCCGATTACATTATGGAGTAATCATAATCATCATATCTCCCCTTGAAGGGACTAACGTTTTAAGGTGAGTGTACACAACAAAAGCATCAATGGAACCATACTTAGAATCATTGACTTCATGGGCATCATATCTCACTTTAGGACTCTTTAGACTTAACTCATCATCATCAATTATCATGCTCGTGCCTTACCTGTTTTCTTTATCTTATACATGTGTAGCTCCTTATAGTCATAGACTCATTGTCATCACTATCGTGTTCATAATGTATCTCTTATCTTTATATCATATGACTATTTATGAACATAGGCTCTTAGTTCTTCGGAATGCAGGGAATTCATGGAAAAGGAGGGAAAATCATGCCATAAAATTCATACCTTAAAAAGGAAAGGACTAACATTATAAGGTGGGTCTAGCAACAATGAATAATATCAAGGAATCGTATAAAGGTCATTAGCTTTGTAGAAACATCATATCATGAGCTTTAGGGTCTATAGACTTGGGCTCATTATCATATCCATAACATATCTCATGAGAGCTCTTTATAACGCAGACTCATCATTTCCGATATATATACATATATGTAGAGGGGTCATAGAAAGAAAGGAAGATTCATACCATAGAGTCATGCCTTAGAAAGAAAGGACTAGCCTTACATACCTTTTCCTTTAGCTATTCTATCACTTGATCGTTCTCCTTTAATGCTCACGTCTTTACCTTCAAGAGAGTTCGTATCGACATTAGCTAAACAATTAAAAGAATGTGCTTACTGAAGCTAGAGAAAATTGGGCAGCATTTCCTTTGTTTATGCGACTTCCTCCATATCATATATCAACTCCCAAACATCAATAATAACTTTCACAACATCATCACAATAGCCTTTATTCAACTACATTATCCTTACTTCTCAATTCACTTCAATTCATCCATATTCATGGTCATATCACACCATTTCGTTCATTCATATACAATGTCTGTTCCATGTTCTCAATATCATTTATAACATGATTATAATCATAATGCATCAAGAATCATAACTCAATCCAAACATTTACTCAAAAGTGACATTATTCCCTCATTCATGACCCATTTCCTATTTCCTTATATAATCCAAGTGTTTCAACTTTCAAATACCTTAAACAATAAGGAAATGTTATAAAACTTACCTTAGATGGTGTAGGAATGAACCTTGGGTGCAAACACTTCACTTGAGAAAAAACCCTAGTTTCACCTTCACTTGGATTTCTTGGCTTAGATGAACTTTGATGGGTTTCTTACACTTGATTCACTTAGTTTGATGTAGATGATCACTAATATCTCTTGAATTTGTGTGGGAGAAATGTTCTAGAGAGTTCTAGAGAGAAGGAATGAAAAATGGAAATGAAATAATGAACTTGGTCCTCTTTTTAATAACCTAGAAATCTGATCTGTCGGGAGAATATACGGACACTTATACGGTCTGTATAAGTGAGCGTGAAATGGAACCTTCATCGTCTCTTCTCTGTGACCATTATACGGTCCGTATAACTGACCGTAGAATCTCACCAGTGAGGGATCTTCACTGTGATGGTTCTGCGGTCCATTATACGGTCCGAATAACATTATACGGTCCGTATAATGAGCCGTATAATCCATTGGTCCACTGATTTTGTTCTCATCACTTCGTTTGATCTCTAATACTTATGGAACCTTCTTAACACTTGTTTATCACCTCATTAATAATCTAAGGGGCGTTATAACTCTTCTCCAAAACTTCATTAAGTCATCATTAATTCGATACTCGTAAATCTTGCCTGACACATGACATAGACCTTACTTTCCTTAACAACTTTCGTCTCCTACTTCAAATATCTTTGAAATCTTATTTAGAATCATCAAATGCTATTTCTTACTTATCGAAACACCATATACTTCGTGCTCTTCGTTCGCCTATTCACTGTGCATCAACGGAAAAATTTTCGAGGTGTAACACTGGCTTGCACTGTTCTTCCGCATGTTGTGTATATATATATGCAGGTTGTACAGAGTTCGGATGTTTCCTCTTTATGAGATTAGTTTGTGCCATTTATGGGCTATTGATGTTCAACATGTTTCAGATAAGCGTTTAGGGGTGTTTGGTCGCTAGAGGTCAGACTCCCGTCACGGCTCATTGGGTTGGGTCGTGACAGTCTCGTCCTTATGTCTAGTACTCTAGTAGAGGCTCGTAGATACGTACGTGTGGGTAAATTATGTCCCATGATGATGTCATTATACTTTTGCATATCATTTTTGTAGCCGTACGGGCTTATATATATATATCTATGTATAGCTTTGGGGTTAATATAGGTTCAGGTTGAGTATGATGAATAGTCTAATGAGTGGTGCTTGGTAGTCAGCTCCGGGTACCCGTCATGGCCCCCTAGTTGGGTCGTGACATATAAGAAAACTAGTATAAAAATATTAAAATCTATTGAGAGAATAATCTCCCCCTAAACAAGACTCTTTAATGACTACATTGTGGATACTATTGTATTTTTTTGTTTTGTGTTTTTCTGTATGACAAGAAAGATCTTCTATTTATAGATATTTGAAACTTCTCCTCCAAGAAAAAGGATAGACATGGCAGAGACCTTTTCTACTAAAAAAATATTTTCCATCAGGTTAACCTTTTTGGAATAAAACACAATTATGGTGTAGAATCCAAATAAATTAGGAAATTCAGGGCAATCCCTAACAAGAAGATGGACGGAGTGAGATAGAGAGAGAGGGTCAATTTGGGAGGGGTCTGGTAGTGGTTTTTCGTCGGAGGGGGAAGAGGGGAGCTGGGTGTCGTTGCTTCTTGGTTGGAGCTCGTCAGAGAAGACATAGATGGGCTCCAAAATGAGGTTCGGCCATTGTTCTGATGAAATGAGGTTGGGAAACTTTTTTACTTAATTATTTTTTTGTTTTCTTCTTTTTTTCCTTTTTAAAATATTTATTTTTTAAATTAAAATTATGACATTTGCGCTCGTAATATGCGTGAATCTCACACACTTTGTCCAACTCAAAGACGATTAATGCCACATATGCTTAGTCAACGGTCAGAGGGGTTTAACATGCTCAGTTTAAAGGGTAGAAGGGTTTAGTTGGCAAACTCGTAAGTATGAACACTGGGATGACAAAAATGGACAAGTACAAGGACCTACCAAGCTATTCCGCCTTTTTATCTTACAAAGATCAAGAGATAATTCTCATTTGTTTGTTTCTTGCACTATCACTCCTTTCTTTTCTCTTTAGCCTCTATTTGGATGGTCGTTACCCATGTTTCATAATGTACAGTATGTATTGTATTGTACTGTATTAATGAATATAATGTTTGGATGGACTGTATCGTTTGCTATGATTTGATAACATTTTTATTGTGCGGTTTGACACGATGGTATTGTATAATAACATGTAAGTTTACTAAAATACCTTTAACCCTTAATTATAATATATATATATATATATATATATATATATATATATATATATATATATATATATATATATATATATATATATATAAGTAAAATAAAAGATAAAATAGGAACTTTAAAAAATAAGTAGGTGGTGGGTGGGTGTGGTCATCAGGTGGGTGGTCGGTAGGGGTAGTGGAGGAAGGGTGTGGGGTAGGTGGTTGGTAGCGGTGGGGGTGAGAGGTGTGGATAGTGGTGTGGTAGGGTGCGGGTTGGGTGGTAAGTGAGGGTTGGGTAGTGGGGGTGGGTGGTAGGGTGGACGTGGGGGTGGGTTTGGGTGTGATGAAGGGAGGTGGATGGGGTGGGGGTATAATGGGGAAATGAAATACGTAACCACACAAAAATCACTAAATCCGTGGTTATAAAAATTGGGCTTTTTCATGGTTATACAACCATGAGATTACAACGGATTTACAACGCCATACAACATAATTTTAAAAATAATGAAAACAAACATGATTTCGTAGAAAACAATACAATAATGAACCACGGGAAACAACCATCCAAACAGGGTACTTATTGATAGGATTGCTAAAGTTAGTCAATAACAATATGATGCCCAATTCGTCTGAATTTGATGATTTGTTCACTTGTTAACTCAGCCATTTTAATTTGTTCAGTTCAACCCATTTAAGAGTTGAACTAACATGCAACTAAAATTGACCCATGAAAAATCTTGTCAAAATACTTTTTAAAAAATATTTTTTTATTCCATATATTATATATAGCTACAGTAAAGGAATTTTTTATTTTATTATAATCATAAACAAATTATAAAAAAATAAATAAATTAAAACTTAATAAGAGTTGGACATGTTTGACTATAACCAATTGTTTAGCTCAAATTTATCTCATTTTGACCTGCCCAAGTGACCGTCTATTTATTAACTCAGCTTGTTTTGATCTGTTCAAATTCAATTCCACCCACTCATAGATTTTTCATCCTTAAACTTTGCTAAAGGAAAAGTAGGACAAACCCACGTGGACAATGTACAAAGCTGATCCTATATATTTTTTCATGAGATTTGTTGTGAGCTTTCTCAACTCTTCATTGTGTTGCTAGAATAAAAATTAAAGCAGCTTAATATACTATATATACAAGGTGAAAATTATTTTTTATGTATATATAGAAGATGTTGACCCCCCTTGACTTCTTCGTTTGTCTACTTCTTTATATTTTGAAACCCCCTTAATTAAAATCTTGACTCCGCCACTGTATTAGATGACGTAAACAATTAATAATGTCCAAAAGTTATAAATAGAATTTTATCAACTACGTACTAGCTTGTAATAACCCAATCCATCTTGTTGAGTATTTATCATTTATGTGTCGTTGTATGATTTTAAGCTTTATATAATATTTTTGAACTTCTTCGCATGCTGGGGTTGGTATCTGAGTTCTTTAGCTTCGTTTAATGTTAGTAAATATTCCTTTGGTTAAAGTTAGGCCGTTTGGACGCGTTTGGACGTAAAAGGTGGTCAAGAAGGGTTGAAAGCTCACTTTGAACGAGGTAAGATAAGATTTTGACCTCAATAGGGAAATTTTGCTCAACTTATGTGTTGTATGTGACTTGATATGTGGGGGATAGTGTATATATGACGTGATGAGCATATATACAACTATCAGGTATGAAAGGGAAAAATACTTGAAATGCTAAAAAGTATCAGAATTATTCTATACCTGTATTTTGATGAGATGAACATGATATTTACGCCTTGTTGATGAATTTGGACCTGTTATATGCTAAAAAGTATGTTTTATCTTTGTATTTGTTGAAATCCTATTTGAGTGTTTATAACTTTATATGCTTACACTGTGTTACTTTTTTATCTGCTCCTTATTGTGATGTGGTATTGGTGTGGAGCTGATATGTGACTACTAAGGACGGTGTGAGTACGATGTTGATACAATGTTGAGATCATGTGAGTTCAAAGTTGATATATTGATGAGGACTGTGCGAGTTCGTTATTGAGATATTAATGAGGACTGTGTGAGTCTTGTTAATACAGAGATAAGAGGCTATCAAACCGGATTGTGAAAGTGACATGTGAGGACTAATGAGTCCATGAGATTATAGATATTATCATGTGCATGTGTGAATATGAATCCTTCCTTCATGAGTCACTGACTTGGTACCTTATTTGCAGTGTGCACGCTGGTTGTGAAAAGAGTTGTCCAAGGGTGTTGAGAAGTGAATTATGTGATGAAGATCCTATCTTTACTGCTTTTCTTGACTGTTTTTCCTACTTTATTTCATTATTTATAAGGACTAGACTGTTCGGTAGATTCACACCGTGATAAATATTTAAGTGTTGTTAATTGTCAAGTGTATGCCAATATTCCTGTTATTACTCCTTTCCTTTGTATTTTCATATAAATTGCCCATGTTAAGGAAATGTTGACTTTTAAAGTAACTTTCGCCACTAACCTATTAGGAGCAGTCAATGAGACTTACTAAGTACACGTTGACTTTCATTCTCATGCTACACTTGTTCCACTCTTTGTGCAGGTTTGGATCCCAAAGATCAACACTATCAGTGATTGAGTTTTGAATTCGAGGATCTTGCTTTGTGGCGAGTCACTTGCCTTCTATTGCAGTGGCCGCAACATCCCTTTTTCCTTCATGTCTTTTTTTATTTATATTGTCAGACTCTGTATTGAATGAGACACTTGTATTTTCCTTTCTAGTTTGCTTATGACAATGCAACACCAGGCCTTTTGGGGGAGTTAGCTTTGGATTTGAGATCTATGGCTTTTCATGTTGTATTAAACTTATCATATATGTATGTTATTTCAATATGATAAGACTTAACTGTACGCTTCCGCGCTTCTAATCTTTTAGTAATAAATGTTTAGTTCGCCTAGCTTGGGGATAGTCGGGTGCCATCACTACTAAGGTGTAATTTGGGTCGTGAAAAAATTATTGGTGAATATACAAGTACTGTTGAAAAAGTGAGAGAAAAAATTAACTTATTCAGAATGAGAAAGAGATTCAAGTTCACGAATCTTCAATGATTTAGCATTAATATTGTGACTTGCCACTCCAAGATATAATTTCCCAATAACATCATAACGAGTCAACCAAACTCTGGTTAGTTGTTAATTTTGAAGCTCCATAACTCAAAACACATTCCTTCAACATACAATACTACTCTTTTATTTATTGTAAATATGTTGGAGATTTAGATCAACTTTTTTTTCTCTTACAATCCTATTTTTTTTTGCTTAACTACACCTCATCACAACACTAATTCATAGATAATACATAAACACCAGTATTTATAGATGGATAGAATTTTTCAAAGAATAGATAAGAAAGTAATAGAGTATTAATGTTGCGAGACTATGAGAGATTATGAGTTAGTGGATAGTTTTTTGATGTTCTAATGATTATAGCGTGTATTGTGACGTTTTGAGCTCAATGTGTGTGTTTTATTGCGTAGGACATAATTTTGAGCAAAATGAATGACTTGAAGTTAAAGCGAATGAAATAGAGCTTCGAAGTTTGAGTAGAAGCCCAAGAAAACTAATTGAAATCAAGTTCCAGACTTGAAGTTAAAGCGAATGAAATAGAGCTTCGAAGTTTGAGTAGAAGCCCAAGAAAACTAATTGAAATCAAGTTCCAGAGTTGAAAACCAAGCGCGCATGAGAGACGTCGACAAAAGAGTTGGAGGATCAACTTTAGCCTACCACGAGGTGCTTTCCACCGTGGTAGGGTGTCCTTGAGGCTGATTGAATATGCCTCTTGGCACGACGTGCCATGCAGCGTAGCAAACATGTTTCAGGTGTGTCCCATTCAATTTTAGTTCTCATTAAGGGTGTTTGGTTCAATGATGTTTCTACACATTATGGATACATATCAAACATGATTTTGAATGGAGATTGGACCTAGAGAAGGGTATTCGACCTAGAGAGCAGAGATGGTGAGAGAGACCTGGGAGCGACTTCGATTTTAAGTTTTTAGTCTCTTCATCGTTTCTATCATATTATTGTAGTTCTAGGGTTGTGGTGCTACAAGATTGTTTTAGTTTGAAGCTTGAATTGTTCTTATTGATTTATCGCATTAATTTATTTATTCAATCCCGCTCTTAGTTGTTTGATTGTCTAGCCAACGATTAAATACTATCTACGTATCTAGAATTGAACTCGAAAGTGAAAATTATAAATTACATATAGGACTGAATAGAACAAGTTCTTGAACCTGCCCTCGAGAATGAACTTGCGGTTGGGATAAGAATATAGCTAACCATATTGTTTGGTTATCTTACATGAATTATTAATCCGTTTTGTTAATTCTGATTCTATAGAAATATATGCGAGTAAGATTTCGAAAGATTCTTACGTACGATATTAACTTTGTCAACCAATAAATTGGATAGATCAATTAGTCAATTATATTGGACAATTCAACAGGATTAGTTGAACCATAACCCTAGAATCTCTTATCTTATTGAATTAAGTAACCGAAGTTTGCTTTCTCATTTTCTCCACTTGTTTATTTCATACTATAGTAGTCTTTTTAATTAATCATAACCACTTCATGAAAAATTGCTTGAAAAGATAATTCGTATTAGTTTGATCTAGTAAATAGTTAACCACAAGTCCTCGTAAGAATGATACTCTACGTATCACTATTAGTTGTCCATCGCATATATTGCACATGTATTTGAAACCAACATTATTTTATCTGTAATAAGTGAAAAATGAGTAAATCTTGAGATACTAGTTTGAAAGAAATTATGGTCACTTTCTCAGATTTATAGTCACACCAAAGTATATGACAACCGTGCAACTACTACGGAAAAGGGCAAAAATACCCTTAATGTATTGATCATGGCTCACAAATGTCCTCCATCCTACCCACAACCTATTTTTCCAACTAAAAAATTACCCCTCAAACTAACATGCTAAACTTGATGACTTTTTTCAATTTAAAAAAGCCTTGTGACTTATTATGATTGACCACATATATTATCCACTTTAAAAATTAAACCCAACCTTTTTTAAACCTAAATCCACTGACCCGTTTAATCTGATCCGTTCTTTTAACTTAAAGCCACCTTACATTTTCTCATTTTAGACGCAACATTCAAATGTAACTAGGAGCCTGTTTGGATGGGCTTATGCCTATAAGCTGTTTTCAGCTTATAAGCTGCTTTAGATAAGCTAAGTCAAATGGGCCCAATTATTTTTTTGAGCTTATTTTAAGCACAAAATGACTTCAATTTTTTGCACGGATTGCCCTTCTTTTGGGGTGGTCTTTAAATTTTGCCCCTCATATTTGTGTTCTTTAAGTTTTGCCCTACGCTTGCATACCTGAGGTTCTAGGTTCGAACCCCGTTCGAGCATAAAATAAAAAAAAAAATTCGCAAGATAGAGTGGGAGAGTGTATGCGGATCCAAAGATACAATCCTTAAGGAAAAACCAAAGTTATGCGGAGGGCGGACTTTGCCTTGAGACATTTTTTTTTTTTTTAACTTTTCAAGGCACACTTTTAGTTAAGGCATACTTTTGGTTATGCCTTAATTAAAAGTATACCCCATAAGGCATAGTTCATTAAGGAAAAATTTTGCCCCATAAGGCAAAACTAAATTATGCCTTGAGGAAAAGTTATGCCCCTCCGCATAACTTTAGTTTTCCTTAAGGAAGTTATCTTGGAGGGGGCAGACTTTGCCTTGAGACATTTTTTTTTTTTTAACTTTTAAAGGCACACTTTTAGTTAAGGCATACTTTTGGTTATGCCTTAATTAAAAGTATGCCCCATAAGGCATAGTTCCTTAAGGAAAAATTTTGCCCCATAAGGCAAAACTAAATTATACCTTGAGGAAAAGTTATGCCCCTCCGGCATAATTTTAGTTTTTCCTTAAGGAAGTTATGCCGAGGGGGCGACTTTGCCTTGAGACATTTTTTTTTTTACTTTTAGTTAAGGCATACTTTTGGTTATGCCTTAATTAAAAATACGCCCCATAAGGCATAATTCCTTAAGGAAAAGTTTTGCCCCATAAGGCAAAAACTAAATTATGCCCTCCTCCGCATAACTTTAGTTTTTCCTTAAGGAAGTTATGCGGAGGGACGGACTTTGCCTTGAGACATTTTTTTTTTTTTTTTTAAACTTTTCAAGGCACACTTTTAGTTAAGGCATACTTTTGGTTATGCCTTAATTAAAAATCTGCCCCAAGGCATAGTTCCTTAAGGAAAAGTTTTGCTCCATAAGGCATAACTAAACTATGTCTTGAGGAAAAGTTATGCCCCCTCCGCATAACTTTAGTTTTTCCTTAAGGAAGTTATGCGGAGGGCGACACTCCTCCACCTGCCTTGCGAAATTATTTCTTTATTTTATGCTTGAGCGGGGTTCGAACCCAAAACCTCGGTATCCAAGCTAAGGGCAAAACTTAAAGACCACAAATATGAAGGGCAAAATTTAAAGACCGCAAATATGAGGGGCAAAATTTAAAGACCACCCCAAAAGAAGGGCAATTCTGCGAATTGCCCAAATGACTTTAAGCTGGCCAGCCAAACACTCAAAAAAGCTGAAAACAGCTTATAAGCAACTTATAAGCCAATCCAAACGGGCTCTAGGTTGGTTTGGGGTTGTGACCTTGTATAATTCTCTACTAATTGATCTGAAAATGGCTCAAATTTTAATATTACAAAAGTGAAAATATTCTAAAATACAAGGGGTATAATTGCAAAACATTTGCAACATTTGAACTAGTATCAAAGCTACTTTCTTCCCCTTGGCAGTGCTCTCTAGTGCGCGGTCTTAACAGAGATTCAAATCTTTGCTTTGTAACCACAAAACAAATTTCCAATTTCAAATCCCTGAAAGCCAACACAAATTTGTGAACAAATATTCAATTGGGGTTTCTTCTTCTTCTTCTAATGGCTTCTGATACTCCTCGAGCACGCATTGATCAAGTAATTTACCTTCTTCTTTTCATTTTCATCTCCTTAAAAACCCTAGTGTTTTTCAATTGTTCCTGTTTTTTTATCACTTAGGAAACATATAATTGTGCTGTTTTTTTTTTCTTTTTCTTTTTCCAATAGTAAAGGGATTCATGTTGTTGTTGTTGTAGTAAAGAGAATAGTAAGTAGAAACTTGTGTATTATAGTAAAGGCGAGATTTTTTCTTGTTTTCTTCTGTTTTTATTTGATTTCGTGGATATTTTTGCTTTTATTTTCTCCTAGGGTGTGTTCCATATGAAGGAAAATGTTTTCTTGAAAAATAGCTAGTTTTTTTTTTTTACTTATTTTCTTGGGTTCGGTACGTAAGTAAAAAATACTATCCTAAAAGCATTGTATATAATCTAGAGGTGGGTGGGGGCGGGGGGTGGGGGAGGGTGCGGGGGTGGGTTGTTGTTGGTGGTAGTGTTGGTGTTTTGGGGTGGGGGTGGGGTGGGGGGGGGGTGGGGTAGGAGTGGGTGTGAAGATGAGGTGAGTTCGAGGGTGCGGAGGGGACAATGAACATGGAATACCACCTGCGAGACTTGTTTTCCCTACTTCCATCAGGGAGGTAATTTTTCTTATTTTTCAGGAACTTTTTTTCCTAAAGAAAATGTTCTCCAAAAATTTTGGCCAACCGAACATGAGAAAACTGGAAAACATGTTCCAGAACCATACCAAACACACCTCTAATCTCAGTATGGGAAGCTTCTACGCTGAGTTTGAGATTCACACGAGTCAACAAAGATGTTAAAGAATTCAATTGAAAGGTCTCTGCCGATGCCATGGATTACGATTTAACAGTTATTAATTCTATATGATTCTTAATTGAGCAGTTGCAGTAGATTCAATCTTGCATCACTTCCACATGACGGGGGCAATTTTATCTCCCGTTATTTCTTTTTTCCTTTGTTATCATGCTTTGATGATTATGGATTGTCCTTTCTAATATTTGGTATATTTTGTTCTGTTGACTACTGTTATATTAGTTCTTTGCTTCAAAAAAGAAGAGGAAGTCCCTATCACCAAGTCTGAAACCTGCAAGAGCCAAGAAAGATGTTAAGACTTCACAGGAAGGGTCTCCTTGCACGAAAGGTTCGTTGGATGGGTTTTTAGTGACTTCTCAGGATGATAGTAAACCTTCGCACGAAGCTAGAGGCACACCGGTTAGGAGAAACCTGACATTAGAGATCGGTCCATATCTAAAAGATGAAAATAAAGATAGTAATTTTTTGGTGGAAGCACAATCTACAACTTTTGATACAAAAACTTCAAAGGAGAAGTCTGTTATTTCCCCTAACTCACATGTTGTTGAAAATAGAGGTCATGGAGAAGATGTCTTGGTTACTACACAGGTTACCGGAAACTCAGAACTTAAGCAATTTGCTACGAACTTCTTGTCATTATACTGCAGGTAATGCCTTTTATTCTTGATTTTCTGGTGGTGATTTGTTTCGTGGCTACTGTGGTCACTAAGCTGGATTTGTCTGCATATTGTTTAACTTGGTAACTTTTCTATGTTTTCCTGAATTCGGTGAACTGCCTTCTAGTTCAAGTTTACCTTCAGCGCAGAATGAAGGTGCTAGTAAACGGAATGGTAGCCCTTCCATTCTTGATGCGGATAATAAGAATGCAAAGAGAATCCGCTGCATCTCGAGTGAATATAATTCTAATATCAACAGAAACTCTAATTCTGAGGGCGCAACTTTAAATTCTATTGAGGTAGGTATTCAATTTTTTCCCACTACCGCAATGTTGATTCACCAATTCTTTGTTAACTTCAATGAGAATTTGCATCTTATGCTAGATAACAGAGGGGAATACATCAGGTGAAGCTCGGATAAGCTTGAGAAAATGCAACAATCTACCTGTCATTGGGTCAACTGAATCTGAGACACCTGGTTCAACATCTACGAAGCTTCGTGTTGGTGATACTCCCAAGTCAAGTCGTGGTAGCTCCATTTTTTCACCCGGCGAAACATTTTGGAATGAAGCAATTCAGGTTGCTGATGGTTTGTTTGGCGGAAGTGATAAGTTTTCTCTTCAAGCAGCACAAGAGTCTGACGCTTTGAAAACTCATAATGAGATAATCAATTCCAATAATCTTGGAAATGGAGACTGTGGCAATAAGTCCCGCAAAACATTTAATGAAGGTATAGAGACAGTTTCTGATGCCGGCGTTTTTTCTGCTGTTGGTTCATTGAGGAAGTTGGGAAAGGATCTGGATGGAGAGAAGTCCCCCATGCCGGTTAAGCATTTTGATTTTGCCTCTGACGAGAAAAATTCTGATGCTTTACAATCTCACAGAAGTAACATGGACATCCAGACTATTAGTGGCAAAGGATCCCAAGATCATGTAAATTTGAGTAGCTATCCTGTCCTCAGCCATTGCAAGGCAGCTCAAGCAAAAGGCAAGATCTTTGAAGTTCAAAACATGACTCCAGAATGTTGTGCTGCTAAGGGTAACAAGAATGTGCTTATCCACGATACTGATATAATGGCATCAACTACACCTCCGGAGAAACTTAATAGTTGTGCAGCTAATTCCTTATCAAGTAAAGACAACACTCCTTCAAGTATGGCAACACTAAAGAATCATTTAGATCTCAACCATTGGCTACCTTCTGAAATATGCAACATTTACAGGAAAAAGGGTATTTCAAAATTGTACTCATGGCAGGTATGCTGTTTACCTTTAGCTGAATCTTGTGTTGAGATTGTGAGGTGTAAGAAGATTCATATTTTATAGATCTGGAATGATTGATTGGCCCGTTTGCATCAAGCATGCAATGGATCTTCATTTGTACAAACAGGAGCCAACAAAGAGTAGATAA
This sequence comes from Lycium ferocissimum, assembly GCF_029784015.1. NCBI lineage: Eukaryota > Viridiplantae > Streptophyta > Magnoliopsida > Solanales > Solanaceae > Lycium > Lycium ferocissimum. The sequence goes on from NC_081350.1 coordinate 20,164,223, forward strand.
CTGAATCTTCATTTGTCTAATTATTGGAACCTTTGACACATAATAGGATTTTTCATTAATTGATTTCTAGGTTTGATTCAGACCAAATTAGTGTATTCTACCAAAATGCCGGAAACAAATTTTGTGTTCATCGAAATGTCGTATCAATTTTTCAACTCTTTGACACTGTTTTTGGTTTTCTTGTAAATCCTTTAGCATTTTCCATAATGATATAAGAAGATCAAGAAAAAGGAGAAACCGTTTAGCAAATAGCAAATAATTTCTGGAAGAAAAGGGAATCACATATCAAAAGCAAAGTTTGACTTGGTTGGGATTGTGTGTCAACAGAGAAAAATTGTAGGATAAAACTAGCAAGAAGATTATATATATCTTGTTTTGGGGATGGAGGGAGTGAAGAAAAATTATAATAGAAAATGAAAACGACAATTGACCTTGCATGAATTAGGGGAGATGTATATTGAGAGTGTGGTAGGGAAGAGAGACAACATTGCATCAAGAAAGAGAGAAGTTCGTTTCAAATTTTGTGTCGGGAAGGGACTAGTGATCTAGGTTTGGAGAAGCGATGAAGGGGATAGGCCAGGGAGAGGGAAGTAGGCTCATGTCCTTAGTAGGAGAACAATCATGAACAGAAGTAGGGGAAGTTGCAAGAGTTTAAAAAGTGTCATTTGATGGAATATTGGAATGTTGACTTTATTGCTTCCATTGAGGTGAGGTAGAGAGGAGGAAGAAAAATTACTTTGGGTTTGATCTTGCACCATCTATATTTGAAGGTCAAAATGGTTTGTCTTTTTCTTGATTTAATGTCAAGTTTGGTTAACCAATACCATCTCACCGAAGACACCGCATCCAACTTCGTGCGTCCGCTATGTTAAAGATATGGTGGTCTGGGTTTGATACTGAACAACAAAGGAAAGTCACCGACTGTTTAGGACATTTACCTTCCCTTATGACTATGAAGGGTCGTAGAGAGTTGATTGAGGTGCTTACCGGGTATTGGGACTGCGATAGGATGGTTTTCAAATTTGGTGAGATAGAGATGACCCAACTTTGTAGGAGATCCGAGACTGCATAGACAGTAATGGGACTTGCATAAGAAGGATAAGAAAACCCGATCACAACCTCTTAGTCCCAAACAAACCTACCCCGGCCAAAATCATGAAACAACTCTCCCTAGCCAATGCCGAATGGATCTTTGGACCAACTGTAGCTTTTAGGGACTTATACCGTCGTTTTGGAACGAAAGAAGGATTTGTGGGCTACTCCATGGAATTCCAAACCTACAAAGATTGGGAAGCAACCCGAGCCTTAGCGTTTGCCATATGCCATTTGGGAATCATGGTCTTTCCCCAAAACATACATCTATCCATTGATACCCGTGTCATTTATCCATTGATACACCATAACGTTCGACCTTAAAAGCCCAACTCTCCCTTTTACTTTCCATATCATCTTCCATGGCCATCCTACCTCTTGATTGTTTGATGTGTTCATGTTCCTGTATGCTGAATTTACAGTGAACATTTACATCCCTTTACTGTCAATCTTCCATACCATAGTGTCCCTTTCCCCTGTTAAAAGTGTGCAAAAATGGAGTAAAAAGCATAATGAAAATGTACATTGGATGAAAGTTAACACATTTAATTAAAATACGATGGATGGATGGAATGGAGGACTGTTATTAGAGTGTTACGCCATGGGAGGACACCGTTCAGAGTGAAAGACATGTTCGATATAACAGTTCTAAGATCTACATTGTTATATTGGAAACGATGTTGGGCTTTTAAGGTCGCAAATATCCACAAAGATGGTGTATTCACGCGCCTAAAAGAGAGCGTATCCACCCTATTTGCCACGTAAGCGTCCGGGGGGTTAAGGTTATCAAACTGCCAAGTTCATAGAATAATTCGGATTTAAAATTGTTCAGATGTGCCCCGAATAAACGGTGCCAAGTCCGGCTGGGTGGTTTGGGGTGGGGGTGGGTGGGTCTTGAGGTATTATGCCCAGAAATTAGTACTATAAGAAAACTAGTTTGTAAATCTAAATTATAAACTTAAAAGTTAAAACTGCATTTTTGCATCTAAATCAAGAACTTAAATGGTTTTCAAACTTAGTTGCCACGACATTTACTTCATATTTACTCAATTGTAATTTTTTCAGTTTCTTTGTCCATATAGTTGTATGTATTTTTGAAGGGGAGCCTTGGCGTAACTGGTAAAGTTGCGCCACGTGACCACGAGGTCACGGGTTCGAGCCGTGGAAACAAACCTCTTGTAGAAATGCAAGGTAAGGCCGCGTACAAAAGACCCTTGTGGTCCGGCCCTTCCCCGGACCCCGCGCATAGCGGGAGCTTTAGTGCACCGGCCTGCCCTTTTTTTTTTTTTTTTTTTAATAATAGTTGTATGTATTTTAACTATTTTTTTCTTGCATTACATATGGGCAACACTATTACTCATCCTCAGTCAAATATATTTCCACCTATTCCCTTTTGCAGCTTGGTGGTGTTAGACTAGCAGCCGGTTTTGTATAGTGCATTTTTCTTTGATCCATAGAAGCTTTGTTCTGGCTGACTTCTGTTCCCCATTGTTTACTAGTTTCTGCGATGAATTCTGTTTGAGTGTATTCAAGGCTTTAGAGGTTGAGGCTTCTACGAGAGATCACATTTGTTGTCAGTTTAAGTGTGAACAATTTATTCTTTATAGTGACAGTCTAATTGAAATTCATTCTGTGTCCTATAGGTTGATTGTCTTCAAGTGGATGGAGTTTTGCAGAACCGGAATCTTGTATATTGTGCTTCTACCAGGTCTGTAGCTGAGTGTAATTTGGACTCCTATTAAACATATTTACCATTTTCTTCACAATGTTGATGTTTTTTGTTAATTGTAAATTTGCAAGTTACCTGAATAGGATAGTTTATCAATGCTAGAATAAACAAATACACCGTGTAGAAATATATCCACGATCTATACATTAGTTTTGTTTTTGGTAACCGAGAAACTCCTGAGGGTTGGTGGTGTACGGTTTGAAACTCGATGGATAATGAGCCCACCCTCTACCCTTTTCCACTTAAATGCCAAGCTTTTGTCTGCGGTAGGATTCGTATCGGTGATGTGCGCCTAATTCACATATCACGTGCTGCTCTTACCATTAGACCAAAGCCATAGGGCGTATACATTAATCATTATAAGTAGCGAAACAGTCTTATTCTAAAACTGCTTGATGTTGGAAGCTTTTTAAGTTGGTGAAGTTGTGGAATTTGGAGCATCTGTCACTAGTATAAAGCCTGGGTTGAGTTGTATTAGTGTCTTGAAGATTGTTTAAGATGTCTATCAAACGAAGTGCTAGTCTACGTTATTTCTGTTACTGGTCTTAAATTAGTAGTACATTAGTTTGATTTTACCTACTGCGGGGCATGGGGTGATCTTATACTCTGGTTTTAAATTGGCAGTACATTAGTTTGATTTTACCTAAATTTGTTTATACTCTGTAAAAACAAAAGAATCTTTATGAGGTCCATACTTGCTCTCGGACCATTTAAGTTGGTCCAAGTCATTACATTTTGTTTGCTGCTCTGAATTTTTTGCGCTCTTGGATTATTTAATTGTTCCAAGTCATTACTTATTGCTTTCTGCTCAGGATATTCGTATTTTTTTTCCTTTCTTTCAGGAAGTTGAAAATTTCTTACTCAACCAAAATGAATGTCAATCCACAAACAAACTATTGCTATCCTCTTCTTTAGTACCTTCGTTGTGGTTTATGTTGCTAATGCTGTATTTTTGTTCTGCTAGCATTATTACTATAATTGTCAGTTGTCACTATTATAATGATCTTTTTTTTGTTTTTTATTGGAGGACAATGTTGTTACCTCCTAATTGTCCAATCCTGCATCTAGTACTTTCAGTAATGGTGCCGGGACACTATAAACTTTGTTAGATCATTACAGCACATGCTACTAGTAATTGCAGCTTAAAGAACTTGTTTCCTAGTTAGCAACAATCGCTTTATAACTGTGAATTGTAGATATATAGTTCTTGCATGAGATATCTACCAATTAGTTGGAACTACATAGATCAATAATCGAATTCCGTAAAATTTTGTTCCTCATGAGTATGTACGCTATTGACAAGCTGAAACAGGAAGCTGTGGTTTTTGGTTGTTGTCCTCTGAGTGCAGTGTTTATATGTTAGTCTTGTATGATTAATTTGTTAAGGTGATTTTTAAAGTTCCACTGCAACAGTGAGGTGGTTGTTAGCCTGTTCTTTGAATGTGGTGTCTGAAAGTTATGGTTTCTTTAGTGCAATATCTTGAAGTGAAGAAGTGCCTTTCCATAAGGTTTGATTTCTCAGTTTGGCACATTCAAAAAATTGAGATACCATATCAGGCAAAAAGTTATTTTGAAATTTAACTTGATCTATCAATTTGCTTCTTAAGTCATGAAACTGTACTTATCTGAAACCTCTCTTTTTGAAGAGTCCAGAAACTGTTAATTTTCTTATGGTAGCCAAAAAAAAAAAAAAAAGGTATGGAATTTTTTGTGAGGTGCAATTCCTTCACACAACACACAAGAGAGGGTGAGAGTGACAGAGCTTGATTTTCGGCTAAATGAAAAACAAAAGTTCAACAAGCATAATTGCTATTGGTATCACAATGCCAGTGCTTGATAAGCCCACCGATCTTACATAACCTTGCCCAATAGAAGCTGATTCAGATCTTGTCCTTAATCAGTCGGCCACCAAAAATCATCTTGCATATTCTCTACTTTTTGTACCTTTTCAGCTGTAAGCATAGTTTTGTCGGCCATATAGAAAGCTAAAAAGAAGTTTTTTTCGACTTCTGCTGAGCCAGGTAGCTTGTTAGCTGCCCCAACATCAGAACTACAAAGTTTTAACATATAAAGACTTGAGGAATAAAAATCCTCTTACTATCTTGTCTACTTAGCCCGAATCCTATTTCTGGCACTTACCTGTGGCAAAGAAGCTGGTACAATTCATCTGCCCCCAAACCCCCACCCCGCCCACCCCCACCCTCTTTCTACAGTCTAGCTGTTAAGAAACCCTTTAGACAAATTTGTTGCCCCAAATATTTGATCTTTTGTCTCTTACCTGGTTATAACCTGCTTTAAATGAACTTGCAAATCACAGATGACAGAACTTGAACCTTTTTTTTTTTTTTTTTTTTGATGACAGAATTTGAACCTTATATTTTACTGGCTTGAAGTATTTGATTTGCAAGATTCAATTATCTGGTTCAGATGAAGTACTATTGTCTTTGCCCTTATTTTCTTTTTTGCACCTAAGTTAAGGGCTTTGCATACAATGTTGGAATTTCACTTTATGAGTTTTTCCTCTTCTAATCCTATAGTTCCTCTAAACTATGTGTGATGATTTCCATAGGAGTGTTTCTCCAGTCTTGCACAATTGAGGCGGTCCTTCAAATTTTGCTAAGTGAATATAATTATAGCTATTGATATGCGCATTTTCCTTCATATTTTGGTTTCTTGATCAGGTCCTTTAATATTGTTTTTCCCTTTGGGTATTAAAGTTCAGGAAGCCACTACAAGTAGAAATTCTGTTCTGGAAATATTGCTTTTGCTATCTGTTGTTCTGTACTGATACTGTTATGTAACAGATTTCATAGTGTCTCTCTGTTGTTTAACCAGGTCTTTTTATTTTCTGTAGTGCTGGTAAAAGTTTTGTTGCCGAGATATTAATGTTACGGAGAATTTTATCATCCGGAAAAATGGGTCTTCTTGTGCTTCCATATGTATCCATTTGTGCAGAGAAGGTGAAATTTATCTTTTCGCTTTCAAAAGTGGTCTTTTTTTTTGATAAGTAGCTTTAAGTGGTCTTTACTATGCATATGTAGCATTAATAGTTTGTCTAGTGTCCTGTTTAAACTTGTTCAGGCAGAACATCTTGAGGTCCTTCTGGAACCCGTTGGGAAGCATGTTCGCAGTTATTATGGTAATCAGGGAGGTGGTAGTCTTCCAAAGGATACTGCCATAGCCGTCTGCACTATTGAGAAGGCAAATTCCTTAATTAACCGACTGCTAGAAGAGGGTCGTTTGTCAGAGCTTGGTATCATTGTGATTGATGAACTCCACATGGTATTGACTTTGAAGTTCTTTTCTACTATTGTTTTATCTTATTTTAATGATATTCACCTAAACCCTCCCATCATTTTATGCTCACCTTCTGTTTGCTCAAAGCTGCAGTTTTGGCGTCTTTGCTGAAACTCATAATTTTATTCATTTTTATTCGTCTTGATCTCACGAGTTGCTTTCATGGTAGGTTGGAGACCAGAATAGGGGTTATCTATTGGAGTTGATGCTGACCAAGCTTCGCTATGCATCTGGTGAAGGAAATACAGAGTCATCCAGTGGAGAAACTTCAGGTACGAGCAGTGGAAAAGTTGGCCTTGCTGGAAGCCTCCAAATTGTTGGCATGAGTGCAACTCTACCCAATGTGACAGCAGTCGCCGATTGGCTTCAAGTAAGATGAAATTCATAGCTTTTTATTTCTTTCAATTAAAATCTGTATTGGTAACACCTCATGACAATTTCAGAAGTATGTAAAAGTTGGGTATATGGCTCAACCAGTCATCCATAAAGTTCGTCCAGCTATCTATACAGAAGGGTATTCTCTCTTTACACCATAAGTGTTATATAAAACAAAATCTACATATCCTTACATCAAATAGGTGAACAACAAATAAGTCAAAAGAGATGTGATGTTGTTCTCCAAGTTTCCATCGTTTTCCAGTTTTCTGTAACTTCTAACAAATGTGAAACAAACAGAAGACATTGGTCCATAGCTGTTTTGTGAAGCTGCAATACTAATATAAGGTGGTTTGTGTCCTAATGACAACTGCTTACACAAGCAACACTAGCTCACTACATGAGGTGATCTGTGTCCTCTCTATTTCTCTCTTATTCAGATTATTTGTCATCTAGATTGAGTAAGAATTGAGTATTTTATTTGGTCAATTGGGTGTTCCATAATATTCATCCACGCCATGAATGATTTTGCTTTGAATCCACCATACTACCATTTCCGTCTGCTAAGTAGTCAATAGTCATATAGTTCCCTTAGGAACTCTTCAACCTCATCCTACTCTGAATCCTGTGTTGCCATCCTTTAAAGTTGTTCGATCACACAACAGATCCTTCCAGAAGCTAATCCTTATCCCTGTACGTGATAGTATAACCAACCTACCTAGTGAACCTATCCTCCCCTTCAAAACATAGAAGGGTTTTCTTTTGAAAGATCTTTGACAATGTCTCTTAATCTTCTAGTGTTGTACCTTGAGTTCTTGGCTCAAGAGCTTCACATCATATCGCCGGTGATAAATACTTTTTAATGACTATTTCTTATTCTCAATCTCTTCCAACATTCACATTGACAGATGGGTCCTAACCATGGCAACTGAAATAGGTCAAGCTTCATTCCATCTTCTTTGACTTCAAATTTAGTCGTATATTTTTTCAGGCAGTGCCTTTAATCTCATACCAATGAGTTGTTTTCTTTAATGTATACTAACTGTTTAGTCACTTTTCTCAATCACTCTGTTCCCAAGCACGACCACAATATGGGACGGATAATTGGTACCTAATGTGTCACATGGACTTCATCACCCCAATTTTTTGAAGTCACCCATAGTTTGTCCTGTTTCCGCCGAGTTACTCCGTATAAGGTTGAAATATCCTAATCTATCTAATTTTTTTTTTCTTAAATACCTGATTTGTCTCACCCGTCTATCTTCGAATGTTAGTCACGCCAACTTGGTAAACATGCCCGTTCTTCATTCTCTCATCGTCTTGATAATTTGCAAATGTCTGCTTTCTCTTTAGTCCATTCACATGTTTGGGTCCTGATTGAGTTAGCTCAACCTTGAGTTTCTTTTTATGTGTTAAAATCTTGATTTTTATGTTGTTCAACTCGATAAACAATCATCTGAGTTCTTCCCTGTTAATTGTCATATGAGGAAAGGGAACAGTTGAAGCTACAGGTCATCTTGCTTTTAAACAATTTGAATCACCATCGCTGTTGTAATCTTAACTTAATCTATATTCCAGTCTTTTACTGTACCTGGTTGTGCTTTATGCATGTAAATATGGGGAATCAGCCTCTTTGTTCCTTCTATCCTGAATGTCTCATGAAGCTCTCTAAGTTGTTTCTTGCAGGCAGCTTTATATCAGACCGAGTTTCGACCTGTTCCATTGGAAGAATATGTAAAAGTCGGTAACACAATTTATAACCAAAAAATGGACATTGTCAGGACAATCTCAAAAGCAGCTGATCTTGGTGGTAAAGATCCAGATCACATCGTGGAGCTCTGCAACGAGGTATAATTTTCTCTTTTACTTTTGTTAGTAGAACTTTATTTTGTCGAGAGAATTAATAGAAGGAAAACTACATCAATATGAGTTTTATCAGGTTGTCCAAGAAGGCCACTCAGTGCTAATTTTCTGCTCAAGTCGCAAAGGATGTGAATCTACTGCTAGGCATGTGGCGAAGTATCTTAAAAGATTTTCCTTGAACCACCTGAGCAGCCAAAATGAGTCAATTGATATTACCTGTGCAATTGATGCTTTGCGAAGATCTCCAGCTGGGTTGGATCCTATTCTGGAAGAGACTCTTCCTGCTGGTGTTGCCTATCACCATGCTGGACTCACGGTAATGTCATTTTAAAGTTGTGTATATTTTGTTGCTTAAGTACGCATATTGATTCTTACGTGTTACTTTTTTTCTTTAGTTCTCTAGGTTTTCCTGTTTTTCTTTTGTTGGTGATAAAACTCTTTCTCTATCTCGGAGTAAATCTCCATTCATCTGAGGCATCTTTTCTACCTTGAAGGTTGAGGAAAGAGAAACAGTTGAAACCTGTTACCGCAAAGGACTTGTACGTGTCTTAACAGCTACATCAACCTTAGCTGCAGGGGTTAACCTCCCTGCCCGGAGAGTTATTTTTCGACAACCGCGTATTGGTCGTGACTTTATTGATGGCACAAGATACCAACAGATGGCTGGTCGGGCTGGTCGGACGGGTATAGATACAAAAGGAGAGAGTGTACGTTTTGACCCTTTCCTATTCGTTTCTTTTTCTTGCTCAATCAGAGCTTGCATACTTGGAGAGGAAAAGGACTTTCAGTAACAATGTGTAATTTGTTGGTCTGATTTGCATGCTATTATCTGTAACATATTAGTTATCTTACAATTTTGAAGTTTTTACACCTGTTTGACTCAATTCTCATATATTACTATTTTTCTATCTGTATTTTCATTTTTTGATTTCTACTTAAGTCTTCACTGCGGCTGAAAATGTGCTACTATTAAACTTAATGATGTTTTATTGTTTAAATACATCAGGTGCTGATCTGCAAACCAGAAGAGGTCAAACGAATAATGGCACTTGTTAATGAGAGCTGTCCACCGTTGCATTCTTGTTTATCTGAAGATAAGAATGGGATGATCCATGCAATAATGGAAGTTGTAGCTGGTGGTATTGTTCAAACAGCTAGTGACATTAACCGGTACGTTAGGTGTACCCTTCTCAATTCAACAAAACCATTTGATGATGTGGTTAAATCAGCACAAGATTCTCTTCGCTGGTTATGCCATAAAAAATTTCTTGGATGGAGTGAAGATACCAAGTTATACACAGTCACACCTCTTGGTCGTGCATCTTTTGGCAGTTCTCTCTCTCCTGAAGAATCACTGGTAATATCTGAAGTTGTTTCCACTTGCTATCACTTTATCATATTATCATTTCTTGTCAATTTGTTCTTTTACCCAAATGGTCCTTGTTTACATTTTCTGCAATTGAATAGAGTGCAAATATTGGGATGGGAATCCATTAATGCTTTTTTTTAAAAAAAAACTGGTATAGTTATATTCCTTAGCATTAAGGGAATCCATTAATGCTCATTCTCTTGTTTTCTAGGTTGTCTTGGATGATTTGATTAGAGCGAGGGAAGGGTTTGTGCTTGCATCTGATCTGCATGTTGTTTACTTAGTGACACCCATTAATGTTGATCTCGAGCCTGACTGGGAACTGTATTACCAGAGGTTCATGGAGTTGTCTGCCCTGGATCAGGTAAATGAACTGTAGAGTTTTGTTGCATAATCATCAGTTCATTTCTATACCATTGTCATAATCTCGTGATTTTTTTCTTTATTTCGTTTTGTTTTTTTTGCGTTTGGGGGGGGGGGGGGGGAGCATCTTTCCTCCTGTCTTTTCCATGAGATTGGTCCCCATCCATCTTGTTGTGTTTGCTTGATTGAGTGTCAGAAATCCAAATTGATTTTCTTCATGCATAAGGATATTAGATTACCTAGTGTAGAGAAGATGGAAAATCATCACAAACCTCCTTACATGCTGCTAGATTGTTGTCACTTGCTGATTGTTTGGGAGTTGACCTTGGTTTTTGCTACACCTTTCACTCATCAGTAGATGAATAATATGACAACTAGACTTCACGCATTACCTGAGGCATGACTTCAACCCTTAAATTATTCAGCTCCTGTCAATTATCTAAAAGAATATTCATGTCCTGCCTTGACAAATAAGTATGGATTGGTTGAGCTTTCTAATGTTTATCAGTTTTAAAGGGAAAAGTGTGCTAATGATTCATGAGTATGCACTGAATAGTTGAAAAAGAGTTCTTGTGTATATGCAAGGTAGTGAGGTACTATAGTTTGGAGCTAATTTGTTGTTCTCCGAAACAGGAAGTGTATGACTCCTTAACATTAGCTGCATAACATAAGTTGTTTGTCTTCAAGGATTTGTAGCTGAATCATATTGCATCATCAACTAGGATGCTAGGTTAACTGGTAAAATATGGAGTTTCTGTTTTCTTTCTCTGCCCTGAAATATCTTATCACCTCAAGAACTACTAGACAAAGAAAAGAAAATGTTTCTTCAACAGGAACATGTATTTTAATAATTGGTCACTTGGTTTTAAGTTCTCCATAGTCAATGCTAATTGAATACTTTAGCTTGAATAGTTAATCAGTTAATGTTCAAAGTGATTTTAATGCTTCAAGACTGCTTTCGTTTGCTATAAGGTGGCATGCCAAGAATTGAGGTCATCAGTTTGTGCTTGGTTACTAATATGATTATTTCCTGACATTATTTCCTTACCTCAAAAAAAAAAAAAAAAAAAAAAAAAAAAAAAAAAAAAGAAGAGATAAATTTGTTCCTACAATCAGGATTAGTGTGATGGAGATATTTGTGTGCTCTGCGTTTTGATGTGCAGTCAGTTGGCAATCGCGTTGGAGTTCAAGAACCCTTTTTGATGCGAATGGCTCATGGTGCTCCAGTTCGTACATCGTATAGGTCAAAGGCTGGTACCAAAGGGTTGCAGGGAAAGTTGGATAACAGATCTCTGAATGACCATATGCTTTCAGATGAGCACATGCTTCGCGTCTGTAGGAGATTCTTTGTGGCTCTTATACTGTCAAGGCTTGTGCAGGTAAATTTCTTTGAAATGAATGTCAGACACTACTGTAGCCCTCTCTCTCACCTCTTCTTCTTCATTGAATTCATAGTTGCAGTATAGAACACGCTTATTATCCTTTATTGCGAATACCTGCTGTTAGAATCAAATGTTTTAGTGGTAGAATGTTAAAAAAATATTGAAAGAGTTATGTTCTTATGTGAGATATTGTCTCGTATTGGACAATTATCATGTGAGTCATGACCCAATTAAGGGCGCACGACCGGCACCCAACATGCTTGGCGCTCCCGCGCGAGCACTTTTTCCTGTTATATCAACTGAATATAAAACGTGAGCATATCATAGAATTGCGTGAAGGCATCATATATCTGAATAAGTGTAGATTTTTAGCAAGAAGAAAGGGCTTCTTGTATTTCTGAATGAATATACAATCCATAAGAATGGGTACTTATACATGAGTTCTAAGACTAAATAAGGAAAGACAATATTACATAATCTATTCCTAATCATTTACATCAATACAATATATTCCTAAAATAAAGCTATCAATCTTAATCATCAATATCAAATCAACATCTCAATCTTAATCATTAATGCCAAATCAACACTCCCTCCAAGTTGGTGCAAAAGATGTAAGCACAACTCAACTTGAAACCATGTATGAAAATTCCGTTTGTTGAGGCCTTTAGTAAACACATCAGCTAGTTGTTTTCTCCGATGACACGTGGAATAAACTCAAGACATCACCCGTGACTTTTTCTTTGATGAAGTGTCGATCAATTTCAACGTGCTTTGTTCGGTCGTCTTTGGGCGATTTCGAGCTATGCGGTTGCTTGTGCTTGTTGTCACAATACAAGGAAAGTTTCCTTTTTTCAGACAATCTCAATTCTTGTAACTTTTGTAACCACAAAAGTTCGCAAACCTACTGAGCCGTAGCTCATGTTCGCCTCCGCACTTGATCTAGCAACTACACTTTCTTCTTTGTACTCCAAGTGACCAAGTTTCCTCCTGCGAGTGTCCACCGATACCGGATGTGAACGCCCATCATCTAAAGATCCGGCCAATCTGCGTCGGTAAAGGCTTCTATTTGGAGGTGACCATGTCTGGTAAAAGTAGACCTTTCCTGGAGCGGACTTGAAATCTGTAAAATGTGAAGAACGGCTTGGTATGAGGATCTCGAGGATCATGCGTACAAAGCGACTCGCTAGGGGTTGTTGAATAGGCTATGTCTGGTCTAGTGTGAAGAGATAAATGAAGTCTTCCAACCAGCCTCTGATATCTCTCTTTATCAAGCTTTCAACTCCGCTTTGTAGTTTGTGATTGCTTTCAATAGGTGATTCCTTTGGTTTACTTTTTATCACTACTGTTCTCCAACAAGAATCCAGAATATACTTTCTTTGAGAAAATAAAATTCCTTTTTGATCTAGCAACTTCAATTCCCAAGAAGTCTTTGCAATTTTCCTAGATCTTGATCTCTCGGAATTCACAATAACGTAACCTTTAATCGAGGTCATCTCTTCTTTGTCAACTCATCATTACTGTATCTGACATGGCATAAACTGAGAAGGTGAGTTTTACCCTTTTAAATGTCTTATAAAGAGGGTGTGATCACGCGTTGCTTTGTTGGTAACCAAAGAAGATCTCATTGCTTTACCCGCATCGAAATGTCTTATAAGAGATCCGTACAAGGCTTTCTTCGGTGCAACGTACCTTTCGCTTGACTTTGTTCGAGTAAAAGCTTGAGAGGAATCTCCATTACACCCTGTTCTTCTAAGTCTCCCCGAGGGAAAATGCATTCTTGCGCGTCAAAAGCATTTGCAAGTCCGGTCAAGATTAGGTTGCCCAAAGGTAGAAGAATTCTAATAGTATTCATTTTTGCAACGAGAACAAAATGTCTCTTGATAATCCACTCCAGTAAGTACGAGTGAATCCTTTAGCCACCAATCTTGCTTTGAACCTTTCAATGGAACCGTAATTTATGTTTTACGGTGAACCACTTTGCAACCAACCAACTTCTTGTCCCGGCGGTGATGCGGGAACAAGTTCCACAAGTCTCATTTCGTGGAGCTTTCATTTCTTCCATCATACTTGCTTGGCACTTAGAAATCTGCGAAAACTCCCCTCCAATCTGAATGTATTACATGTAAGAAATGAGCAAAAAAGAGCTCGCAGTGAGTAGGACAAAGAATTATAGGAAACAAAGTTAGATAAAGGGTGTTTAGTAAGATCCACTTTTCCGCGAAATAATAGGCAAATCCTAACTCGTTAGGAGGTATAGATAACTCGCGCGGAAGAAGAGTTCGGCAGTCGCATTTAATGGCTTCTTCGGCTTATTTCTCGTGAGATGTTATCAAATCGTGCCTATCCAAACGCTTGTGATCCCCCCCACTACGAATGCTTTCTCGATTTCACTTTTCTTATGGCAGTAGTTTTAATGATGCCACGTCAATTCTTTCTCTCCAACTTCACTTTCCTCGCGACAAGTAGTTTAAACAATAACTAGGAAAACCATCTCTTTTCTTCCTTATAATTCTCCCCACGAAGAGGTGATGGTGTATGTGTGAAATAGGGCTCGGATTCCGAAAGGTAACATCCATACTTACAAAAGAATCTCTAGAAGGAGGAGTGATAACATTTGTACCCTTTTTGTGTTGAGAATACCCAATAAAGACACGTTTAAAGAGCTCTAGGTTCAAGTTTTAGGAGTTCCTAGCGTGAACAAAGCAAACACACCCAAATATCTTTGGAGAGAACAAGATAGTCATTTTTACCCTTTAAAGCTTCTAAGGACTCACGGAAATTAAGAGTTTTAAGTGGCATTCTATTAATGAGGTAGGCGGCTACTAGAATGGCATTCCCAGAGCAAGGCTTGGCTAGTAGATTCATGGTAAAACAAAGGATCTTGCTACTTTAACAAATGCCTATTTTTCTTTTCAAATAACCCCATTTTGTGCACTAGTATAAGGACAACTAGTTTGATGGATTATATGAACTCCATAAGCTCCAAAAGTTTTATCCATGTATTACATTGTGCCATTGTCGATTCGAAATATCTTTATCTTAGCCTCCCAGTGAGTACAAATCATCTTATGAAATGACTTAAAACGGAGAAAACTTCACTTTTGGCTTTTAACGATATACCCATGTCATTCTAGTGCAACAATCGATAAAAGTAACAAACCATCGACTACCAGACAAAGAAAGTGTTTGAGTAGGACCCCGGACATCGAATGAATAGTCGAAAAGGGAATTGTGCTTTTTTATTGTCACTCAGAGGATAAGAGTTTTTAGCGTGTGCTTGGCATATTCACATGCATCACAAGACAAAGATTCAAACTCGGTTCTAGAAAATAAACCGGTATAACTTTTTTTAAAGCAAAAAAAGATGGGTGTCCCAACCGCCTATGCTAATTGTATTATTTCTCGGTTGACATCCTTATTTCCTACAAAAAAGGCACGACCGATCTCGAGTTCCATCGATCAAATATAAGCCATCATCTACAATCTGCCAATCTTCTTCCCGCGTTGTATGAAGGTCTTCAAAAACACGAATCGGAAAGAATCGACACTACAGTTTAGTTCTTTGGTGATAGCGCTAACGAATAATAGGTTAATAGGAAAATCAGGCACGTGAAGAATGGATGATAAGGTAATATGAGTACAAAGGGCGAACTGTTCCAGAGAGAAGGGGTTAGGAGAGCCATGGCTATTCGACATAATCCCGCTTTGGGACTAGGAGAGTAATTTTGAAGGCCTTTAGAAGAGCTGTCATGTGTACTATTCGCACCGAATCAATAATCCAACAATTAAGTTGAGCATTAAAAGCAATACATTTGCACATAATTGGGGCTAGCAACGCTAAAGAGTCAAGTTTGTTCGAGAAGACGGCGAAGATGTTGAACTTCATCTGAGACAAAGTCTCTCGATAGTGTCACCCATATTATCTGGATGGAAAAGGGTTAGAATAGGCCTACGACTTGGAAAAAAAAAAAAATTCCCAGAAAAAAATCGCCGAAGAGTTGATTGCCTTGCTAATCCTAATTCGGTGATCGGAAAAAAATCAAAAATTGATAGAGATAGGCTCGAGAATGTTCCGGCGACAACAGAGAAAAATAATTCAGATTTTTGTGCGGACGAAGCCATACAAAGAGAGAGAAAAACTCGACCTCTTTTGATAAAACACGGGTTTCTAGTCTTGCGTATGTAGGAGAAAACTCACCTCAAAAAGGCAGAATGGCTCGATACCATGTAGATTTTTAGCAAAAGAAAGGGCTTAACTTGTATTTTACGAATGAATATACAATCCATAAGAATGGGTACTTATACATGAGTTCTAAGACTAAATAAGGAAAGACAATATTACATAATCTATTCCTAATCATTTACATCAATACAATATATTCCTAAAATAAAGCTATCAATCTTAATCATCAATATCAAATCAACATCTCAATCTTAATCATTAATGCCAAATCAACAATAAGTTTTGACGAGAGACAGCCCAATTACAATACCAAATGTGTAGACATATACCAGAATGAGTCAATGGAGCTTCTACGGAGTGCATTACATATAAGTAGAAATAGGACATAGCCCGAAATGTAATATTAACATGGAAAATGACAAGAGAAGCCTCCAACATGACAACTGGAGTGTGAATAAAATTATATGGGGGTTCAATATTGGTAAACAAAGAATTGGGATGAGCCCGACTCTTGGAGCATGAAAGTTTTGGTATATGTATAGTATGTTCTATTCTTTCGAAAGTATACAATTCATAGGAGAAAACAAATCAGTAAAAAAGGAAAGTAGTCCCCTTGATTCTAGATAGTCCAAAAGGAAAGTAGTCCCCTTGATTCTAGATAGTCCAGAATTAAGGGATAATTCTAATCTATATCTAATTTGTACAACTATGAAACTTTCCTAAGTTATCTGACAACATTAGATCCCATCTGATCAAAATCAGATAATACAAATCAACATGACTAGTATTATACCCTCATTCAGCCCTTTGCAAGCTTCCTTCAGAAGGGGAGTCCTTGGATTGGACTGAGAAAAACCCGCGGAGTTGAGCACTGACTTCATCCAGGAGAGTGAAATAGACCATTCTTTGGTTTAGAGCGCCAGAGCCCTTCAGTGTTACAAGGATGTCAAAATTCCCAATGGGAGAGCATGTGCTCTTAGAGAAGAGAAGCACTTGAGCAAAGAAGGTTGACTTGGAAGTTGTTCAGTTGGATGATCATCCAGGCTTAACGCAAACCTATGGGCCCTACCCATAAAACACATCGATTCTCGACCGGACTCATCCTTCCATCGTTTCCTCCCCGAGTCATTCGCAAAACTCGCCGGTATTGGAGACATAATTCCCACCAATAAAAATTGAATTTATTGGAGCAAATTGGAGAAAGGGTTGACTACAACACTACCAGATTGTATTCATTATTTTACATTCGAATAATAGATATGAATTAATAGATTTCTCTTTATACCTCAGTTGTGAGAAGGTAAAATATCCGACAACATATTATATCAAATTCTTATTGTCGCCTTAATATCTAAAGGTCACATGTGTTGTGCGGTTTTGTCCTATAGAAATAATATGATTTTCCTTGTGTGAAACCAAAAAGATAAAATATCATTCTCATGTTACTTAAATTATCATCTTTCGGGGTTCCATACATTACTTTGATGATGATTAAAATATGCTTGGGTAGGGGTATTACAATGTGTCTTTTGTTTTACCTCTATAAATAGGTGTGTATTCCTAAAATCTTTTAGTCTTCAAAATATCTTTCCTATTCTCTTACTTATAGCACCTGCAAGTACTGAACTCGATGATTTGCATCTTTTTACTCCTTCAACACTTTTTTCTCTAGCTAATTGTTGATATATTATTTCTTTTTATGTATATATCTCCTCCTTTATGTGTTTGGGTTCAAGTGAATTTTATCAATTTTTGTATCTGCACTTAATTGTCTGTTGCGATGCTTGACTCCCACTGAGTCATCTCTTGCTCCTCGATGCTTGAGAAGTAGTCTTGTAATTGTCCTCCTAATTCCAAGTGTCTCATTATGGGATGAAGGAAGTGCCAGTTGTCGAGGTTTGTGATGCATTTAAGGTCGCAAGGGGTATGGTTCAGGCTTTACAAGAAAATGCTGGAAGGTTTGCTTCCATGGTCTCTGTTTTTTGTGAGAGGCTTGGTTGGCATGACCTTGAAGGATTAGTATCAAAGTTCCAAAATCGTGTCTCATTTGGAGTGAGGGCAGAGATTGTAGAGCTCACCACCATTCCATATGTTAAGGTAACTAAGTTTCTCTTCCCTTTATGTTTCTATTTATTTTGGTTAAGTTCTTTAGAACTAATGAGAAGTCACCAGGGTTCCCGAGCTCGAGCACTGTATAAAGCTGGTTTCCGAACACCTGAAGCAATTGCTGAAGCATCAGTTCCTGAGATTGTCAAAGTACTTTTTGAGTCTTCATCATGGGCTGACCAAGGTGAGTGTACGATGATTTGGGACCTCGTTGGTGGCCTGTTACTTACCTTTATGAGAATGCTTCATGTGGTGGATGGAGACTGTTACTGTCTTTGTTTATCCGTGGAGTGGTCTATCTGCCTTTGACATCCCTACATTGGAGAAGCAATGTGGAAATAGTATGCTATGATGCTTATGACTCACTGTTCATATGGTTCTGCAAGGTTTATTACATATTATAACAAGCAACAGAAGTTGAGAAATGTAATGTCACCATCATTCTTGTTGCTTCAGTATGCTTCTTCCTTCTACCGTTCCCATTTCCTCATAGCATGCCAGACTAATTTGCTCTTATTCATTTGATGTAACACTACAGTGTCCACTTTCCGTTTAAGCAAGAAACCACAGTTCAATATATTGTACTTCTGGTGGCATGCATATTTCCGCTATCCCCTTATTGCTTCTGCTGACATTCCTTCACATTTTCATTTATGCTCATCAATTCTCCAGTGATTTAAGATTCATGGGTAGCCATGCTAAATGATTGTGTATTTGTCTGTTAATTGGGAAAATTGTTTTATCAACTATGGAAGGTTTTGCGCAACGGAGGATCCAATTAGGAGTTGCGAAAAAGATAAAAAATGGTGCACGCAAGATTGTTCTTGATAAAGCTGAGGAAGCAAGGCTTGCCGCATTCTCAGCATTCAGGTCGCTTGGACTTGATGTTCCAACGCTTGCCCAGCCTGTCATATCTACTGCTGCTGGACATAATGCTCACAAAGAAGCTAGTACCTCCTCTGCAGAAGGGTCAACTAGTAGCTTTGTTAGCCGGGAGAACACGAATCAAGTCCTTCCGACATTACCCCAAGAAAGAAGTAAGGAGGTCAATATCACTATTCCTGATGCAGGAGCAGAAAATGCAAAAGGGAAAAGAGTTGCTGACAAAGAGGTATTTGATATAGAAGGATCTAATCGTAGCGGTGAAGTTAATGAAACTACTCATCATATTGATAATACAGAGACTTCCCCTTATCCAACTTTAAGAGTTAAGGGCATCGAAGGAGGTGGTACCTGTGAAAATCATAATCCTGTTGGGGAACAACACTGCAAAGGAGCTGAGATATGTAATGGAAGAGTCAAAGAAACAACAGAGAAGGGTCCTATGAATGCGACTGCTGTGGCTGGTGGATTTGATTCATTCCTGGGTCTCTGGGAAGCTGCTGGGGAGTTCTATTTTGATGTCCATTTCAGCAAAAAGTCTGCACTGAACAGCATTGCCCCATTTGAAATATATGGCATAGCCATTTGTTGGGAAGATTCTCCCGTCTATTATGTAAATCTTCCGAGGGACTTATTTTGGTCCAAAAGCAGAAAGAATAGCCAATCATCGCCCATTACCGGTGGTGATATTGGGAATGCTCTACCACCAAAGCTTCAGTGGGAGATAGCAATACAACGCTGGAATAGAATTAGTACCATAATGAGGACAAAAGATATAAAAAAGTTTACATGGAACTTAAAAGTTCAGATTCAGGTACTCAAGCATCCTACTGTTTCAATTCAGAGATCTGTTGGCTTGAGTCTTTTGGTCAAATCTCTCGGTGTGGATCTAATTGACAACAATTGCTATCTGTTGTCTCCTGTTCCCGTTCAAGATGCAATTGACTTGTGTATAGTAGCTTGGATCCTCTGGCCTGATGAGGAGAAAGGTTCTAACCCTAGTATAGAAAAGGTAACTCTAATGTCTCGTAATTATCAGCTCGAACATATTATACATTTGTTCGCATAGAAGTTTTTGCTGTTATACTGAGTGCTGCTTTTGTTTCCCTTTGTAAGGTCTATGAAACACTGTTGCTAAGTTATCAGTGAACTAGATAATCTAGCCTTTTGTTGTCCTGGAATATCCACTGCTGGATCATCATCTTATAGGTTTCAATATCTGATGATACTATTGTGATTGGTAGTGGCACATTGAACAATTGATGATTATAAGTGCATTAGTGTCTAAAACATTTCCTTTGCTGTGTTCCTGCAGGAAGTGAAGAAAAGGTTATCCATTGAGGCTGCTGCTGCCGCTAATCGAAACGGTAGATGGAAGAATCAGATGCGACAAGTTGCTCATAATGGTTGTTGTCGTCGAGTAGCACAAACACGAGCCTTGTGTTCTGTTTTATGGAAACTAGTCATTTCTGAAGGACTTGTTGAGGCACTTGGAGCAACTGAAATGCCATTGGTAAAATATATTTGCATGTGATCCATTTCTATTGCAACCCTACAATATTTTAATCCCTTCTAGAGATCATTGCGAAGGTGGATTTCATCTTTCAATCTAACTTTTGACTGATTGGGATTAAATCCTGCAAAATAGGGGAAGCGCAAGTTTTTTCTGTTGTCCTTGCAATGCGGGTGTCATAGCTATCCAACCTAGTAACTGGTCAAACGTGTAACAAGTTAATTCGTTACTGCCACATCCAGGATCTTAGAAAAGTGGAGCTGACCCCAACTTTTTGCAACTTTCTTCCGGTTGCTATGGCAGAACTGAATCCTTTGCTATAACAAAATTATTGTCCATAAAAAAGTTGATCTTTTCCAAGTATTTTAATGCTTGCCTAGCAGAAGACAAAGAATTGGATTGTCTGATGAATTCTAAATTTTATCCAAGAAATCAACTTTAGAAGAAAATTGACATATGTTATGTGTTATTCTATCATTTTTGTTCTCTATCTTAGGTGAGGCAGAATAAGCGGGCATGAGCCTTAAAGGCCAAGTACCTGTCAGTTGGAAAAAGGAAAGTAATACGTGTATCTTTGTACCTTATAGGGTGTTGCATCAAGAAATTTGCTTTCTTTAAAGTAGTATGAAGAACTGAAAAAGCATCCATTGAGGCATTGCAGATGTGTAACATCTATTGTTCACTCTCTATTTGATGGAACAATCTGTCGGAACATATATTTTTTCAGTTTCGTAGTTTTAAATAGAGTACATGCAATGACCTGAAGTATCTTTGTCTGGAAGAAGGCTTATCTCACTATTAAGAATGCTTTCACCTTCAT
This sequence comes from Lycium ferocissimum, assembly GCF_029784015.1. Lineage (NCBI taxonomy): Eukaryota > Viridiplantae > Streptophyta > Magnoliopsida > Solanales > Solanaceae > Lycium > Lycium ferocissimum. Next base: position 20,185,200 of record NC_081350.1, read on the forward strand.
CTCCTCCTTTGTATATTTAGATGCTACTGGTACCAGTTTGGTTCTCAAGAAAAATAGAACTGCTTCTTTTTGTAAATATCTCAAGCTTTTATACTAGAAAGTATTACAATCCCTTCATTCCTGTTTGGAGAACAATGATTCAAATATTCTCCACAGGGGCGTTTCCATTACTTGTCAAAGCCATGTCATTCTCTAGGTTCGAAGTAATTGATATCTGTGTTTATCTTGTAGGTCAATGTTCTTGCAGACATGGAGCTCTGCGGAATAGGCGTTGACATGGAAGGATGCCTACAGGCACGACAAATTCTGGGAAGAAAGCTGAAGATTCTGGAAAAGGAAGCTTACAAGTTGGCTGGCATGACTTTTTCATTGTACACAGCAGCAGAAATTGCGAATGTACTCTATGGGCATCTACAGCTTCCTATTCCAGAAGGACGTAAAAAAGGAAAACAGCACCCTAGTACCGATAAGCATTGCTTGGATTTGCTAAGGTACTTAAAGATTTTTCTGTTAATATAATCCCATTGAAGGAAGTTATTTTCTGTTTCACTTGAAACTCGGTGGCACTCAACTTTGACCTTCTCCTACTGCATGAATGTGTTTTATGCAGTTATCTATGCTCATTTATCCATCACGTACCCCATCCCAACAAAAGAAGTAAAAAGAAAGAACCTTTAGCTAGGGCCTGGTCGCATTGTTAAAGCACAAGGTTTTGCGTCATTTTGGTTTAGCTTCTTCCATAGTTAATTGTGTTGTCCACTTTATCTATGCTTCCTAAACAATCCGTCAGATCCCACCCACCCCAACAGAAGAAGTGAAGAGAACCTTTGGCCAGGGCCAGATTCACTGTCGCACCACTAGTGTTTTGGTTTGGTCTCGTATACGTGGATATTTAGTGTAGTCATAATAGACAGCCTAGACAAAGAGGAACAAACAACTGGGCCAAGGAAAGAACATAGAAACTTGTGTCTACAGAATGAACCTGTAGACTTAGTTACATTTGGTACTCTTATATTAGGTCTGGTGTTGATTGCAGTTCTTTTAGTTTGTTAGAGATTAGTATTTCAGTTGAAAATTTGGGGAACCTCTGGTGTTAGAGAACCCCTGGTTTTGTTTTCAGAGAAAGTTTTGAGTGTAGAAATATATATTGATGATTCATATGGCAGACCGCAAACAGTTCGGGTTCAGGCACAATAGTTGTTGTTTGTTCGAGCAATATGTGACGTTGTACTTCTGATGTCTGGTAGTTAGATGAGAAGTACAATCTGCTCCAACTAGAAAACTAAAGCTGGTGGCCTTTTCAACAAATCCATTATGTAATTTTCTTGCTTTCTAGAGCATCAATGTTTCCGTTAGCTTGTTCACTTTGATTATTAATGGGTACGCATGTTCATTGCTCTGTTCTGAATTCCATGGTGTCTTCCTGATTGCTGACATGTTATAAACAAAAAGCTCGATACACTATGGTGGGTTTTCATTGGATAATTCCTACTTTTTGGTGTCTTCCTGTTCTATTCTCTGGTAATTCCTACTTTTTGGTGATCATATTTAGCTATATTGTAGGATATGCAGTAGGTATTGCATATCTATGTAACTTTTATTTTACTGTTTCTGTTTTGACCTTTTACATCTCTGGATTGACGTTGTTCCCCTTTTATTCAGGAATGAACATCCAATAGTTCCTATAATTAAAGAGCACCGCACCCTAGCAAAACTCTTGAATTGTACATTGGGGTCAATTTGCTCACTTGCTAGACTATCTATGAGGACACAGAGGTACACACTGCATGGTCATTGGCTCCAGACGTCAACAGCAACAGGGCGACTGTCAATGGAGGAACCAAATCTTCAGGTTCCTTTTTATTCCATTATTTCATTGTTATTACTGTGTCATCCTCTCAAAGATAATATAACCTATGTTTGGTTAATTTTTATTTTTTATTTTTTTTATCTAGTGTGTTGAACATATGGTTGACTTCAAAATGAATAACGAGGATAAAGACATTTGTCCGCTAGATGTCAATAATTATAAGATCAATGCGCGTGATTTTTTTGTATCTACTCAGGTATCTCTTGGGTAATCTTAAGTTACTTTTTATGCGAAATTCTCTTTTCGGATGGTTTCAGTTAAATGTTTTATTTGCTCTTTTGCAGGAGAATTGGTTACTGTTAACAGCAGATTATTCCCAGATAGAACTAAGATTGATGGCTCATTTCTCTAAAGATTCCTCGTTGATCGAGCTGCTTAGTGAACCCCAAGGTGATGTCTTCACCATGATTGCTGCAAAATGGACAGGTAAAACAGAGTCTATTGTGAGTCAAGGGGAGCGAGATCAAACTAAAAGATTGGTTTACGGCATTCTTTATGGAATGGGAGCTAAGAGCCTTGCAGAACAAATCGATTGTAGTTCAGATGAAGCAGCTGAAAGAATAGAAAGCTTTAAAAGATCCTTTCCTGGTGTTGCTTCCTGGCTACAGGAAGCAGTTACATCCTGCCGTGAGAAAGGGTAAGATCAATTTAGTAAAAGTTAGTTTCACCATTTTTTAATAATTAGTTTTCTGCTTATAGTTTCTTTATTTCTTCTATTTCATTATGATGTATTAGATGCAGATAAAATATTTTTTGGTTTGAAGTACTTGAAACTGATTTGATCCTCCTAAAATCAAGCCACTATAGGTTTTTGTTTGATGTTTACTACGTGATCTTTCCTCCCTCTTTTTCGTGTTAAGCTTGTATAGATCTAGTTAGTGGTGGTAATATCACTCCATGTTGCCTTGTGCCTGCCCAGCAATCACAGAAACCCTCGTTCCGTCCTTGTTCATGCCTGCCGACTGCCGCAGTATCTGATTCCTATACGTCAACTGGGGGATCTTCTCATTTTAGGAATCTTTTTATGGATTATTGTATTCATCTTTTAGATTTTATATTATGCCTCTTATTCTTATTCTCTCTCCGTCTCTCCATTTCATTCTCTTTATTTATTTCTATCTCTCCCTCTTTCTCTATCGTATCTCTTTATTATATATCTTTTCTTCCATCTCTTAAATCTTCCTATTGCCTTTTCTCCTTATAGCCTTCTGGTCGTACATCATGCACTCGAGTCATTACACCTAGAAGTCATTACATCATGCGCTCGAGTCATTACCCCTAGGAGTAATGTTACGATTCCTTCGTTGATAGATGTTGACATGACTTTTCTCAGTTCGGGCTGGAAATCGGAAGATCATGTCATGTCTACCATATTATACATGTTGTGTTGTTTTATAAAACATTGCTGGTGGTTGCTAGGCCTCATATGTTGCACACAGATTGTTGATGGCCATGTTTATCCGCTTAAAACTGAAAATGAGTGGCTTTGCAACTGTTCCTTCTTTTAATAGCTTGAGCTTCGTTCTTTCCAAGTTACTCATATTTTGTAGTTGGTGCAGTCACACGTTATTAATTTTCGTTACATGTACAACCTGTTGTATTGGTATTTTCTTGAATAGTTTTCCTCCTTGCTTTTGTGATGCAGTTATATAGAGACCCTCAAGGGACGAAAGCGTTTCTTGGCAAAAATAAATTTCGGAGACAGTAAGGAAAAGTCCAAAGCTCAGAGGCAAGCTGTGAATTCTATCTGCCAGGTAGTTTTGCTTTCTTTTCCGCTCCTTCCACCATCCTTCCTTTCTTCAATCAATTACCTTCTTTATTTCCCCATTTATCATTGCCTTTTTGTCTCTATGCCTAAAATTAGGGGTCAGCTGCAGACATTATCAAGATTGCTATGACAAGCATCCACTCTGTGCTTGATAATTTTGAGAAGTCTCCATCCCATTCTGCGGTTCATGAAAAGTTTCATGTGCTTAAAGGACGTTGTCGGATCATTTTACAGGTAGTTTTCGAGTATGCTCTTCCTGAACAGAAAATCTTTCACTTGGTTCTTCATCTGTTTTCAATTATGACACTGACTATTCACACCTCCAATTAGTCCGTTTATGGTACTTTCAGAAAGCACTTGTTTGTCTTTAAAGAATGGAGAAGATAAAGCAGTCCGCATTCTTTTACAGTAACAGCTTATGTTGTGGTTCAATTGCTCATAGTCATTACTCTCTGTTCCTATTTATGTTTCTTCATTTTGGGATGTCCGAGAATGTTTAACACACCTGTATGAGTTTTATTACAATGAGAATCTCAAAAGTTCAAGAGTTCAAGAGTTCAAATTGGAATTAAAATATATATATACTTATTTGATCGTTTCAACTAAATGATTTCAATTATTATACTGATACAGTTCTAGTTAATTGGTAAACTTGCGTGCTTGTCAAATGTATCACAATAATGCGACAGGAGGAACAATTTTCAATATTGTTACGAACTATTCTTTGTTTCTATTCTTTGTTTATACTGTTTGGATGATTCTATGAGAAATTTCATGTATTCTTGTTATGGAAGTGCTTAGAGTCTCTAGTGGGAGGGCAGAAATGTCTATATCTCATCTCCCTCTTAGTTCGTGAAGCTATTTGCTTACATTTGCATTTGAGTTTGTTTGGTTAGATATTGATCACTTACTTTGGACATTGCTAAGGTTCACGATGAATTAGTACTTGAGGCTGATCCTTCTGTTGCAAAGGAAGCTGGATTGTTGTTGCAGACGAGCATGGAAAACGCTGTTTCTCTTCTTGGTAAGGGGTCATAGCAAACTAAATAAATGCCCGTCCGGATCTTAAGTTCTAGTTTATCTGAGGTTTGTCAATTGGAGGATTATCTTGGGGATGCTGTGGAAGATCCCCTGATTGGCTTAACCTAAGTTAAACCTTTTGGTGGACTAAATGATCTTATGTTGTTCTTTATTGTACTTTTTCCCTCTGGTAGAATTGATATTCTTCTTGAAATTTGTGCTTATAGTAGTTCCTACGGTTTTGTCTGTCAGTCCCACTGCATGTGAAACTGAAGATTGGGAGCACATGGGGATCGTTGGAGCCTTTCTAGGTCAGAGAATGAATAGGTTTAAATGTGGACATTTGTTGGTAAAGTTTAAAACTATCAGTTGCTTCATGCTGTTCGAACAGTATCAACAGCAGTTATTTTCAGGTAACCTGAAAATTCTCGGGTGTCTTTATTGTTAATACACTATATGCTATCTTCATGGCATTTTAATTTTGACTATTATCTTTATTTTGGTGAAGCAGTTTCCTCTCAAACTGGACAGTCTTTATCTAACAGACCAAACAATGATGTTCACATGGCATGCAACGGTATAATTTCATGTGGATTAGCTTCTCGTCAAGGTTATAATGCACTCTTTGTTGGCGTGTTTCATAATCTCACAACTTCTGTACAAGAAAAGGATCTGATTGATGGATCAGGTTACTTGAAGGAAATGGGAAGGACAGAGGAAGGGACTTTTCACTTTATTGAACAAAATCTGCCTTGTTGGTGCTCTGATAATTTTTTTAAACTATGATATGAAGTAATATTGTGATGAGGGAGCTGAGAACCAAGGCCGCTTTTCAATATTTTGAGAGCATGAGATGTCAAGACTGCTGATGAGATTTTCCTTATTGTCTCCTGAGCATGCTGCTTCACCGTGTTGTAAGCCGACAAGTAACTTAGAGGGCAATGTGCTCAGAGAAACTCAGAGAAAGCGGATGCTTCATAGTGAAGTGTAATATTGTAAGTGTCAATTAATGGCAGGGTAATACATATCCAGAGAACCAAGGAGTTGTCCAAGTGGCGGAAGACTTGTAGGTGCTGAATGCTTGATTCTTAAGTTTCAAATCCTAGTGGAGCCATATTCGTTATTCAAGCTTGTGTTGGCCCTGGGCTACGAATCTTGTGGTGTGTCTCATGCTCTTTAGTCGGGCAATGAAGGGTTCCAATGCATTTATTGGTCCCCTAAAGCCCAAAAAACAAGGGAAAAAGAAAATTTCCGGGGAAGCAATGAGCATGGGATAAATACTTTTCCATTGTCTAAGCCCTCAAAGTTTAGTCGACGCGGATCTCCAGGAACATTTCGGGTTTCTATGAATTGCCATGCGAGGATATTGAATGTCTTCTGGTGCATTTTCTGCTGTATATTCCCTGACATCTGTTGCATGTGGAATTGGTTAATGATGTTTGAGAAAGTTAAATTGCTGTATTTTTGGCTCTCTTATGGAGGAACAGCCTGGGCCATGGAAGATCCACATCCTGTCACATTGTTAGCAGAGGGTAGAGACAAAACAATCTCAGGGGGTTGGGATCTGAAGGCATGCAGCTGTGTTAGCAACTTTCCTGGCAGTCAAATTTGGAAATATAGAGCACACCCGAAAGGCTGTTCTCATTGCTTGGAAGACCTCATTGGAAGTTACTGTGATACGCGACAACTAGAGACAATCAGAGGAGTTTTGATGGTAAGTCGAATCCAGAATAACTGAAGTCTATTTTTGCTTTAATCCAGATTGCTGATGTTTCTGTACTTAGCAGAGATTGAATAGTGTCAACCAAGAGGTTGGTGGGAGAACTCAAAGAGAAAATAAGAGTTACAAGTTGTTCTTGAAACCATTGAACTAATACAAATAGAAAACACTGTTGGCTTCAGACCCCCTATGATCTTCCCTTATTAACATGGTTTTTGAGCTCTAATTTTATGCGTAATCGGAAGGTTAGCCACCCTCCAAAACCGACATTGTTAAGTGGAAAGTTCCTTCGATTTTTAATGATTCGAAATATAGGCAATCCGTCTTTCAGAAAAGATTTAAGGAATTTAAAAGTAAAGCAATATGATTTGACACAGAACATTCCTTTAAAATTAATTTCTTCCTTCATGTGGTGACTACTCGTAATAAGTTCTAGTGGATAATTTATAGTAGTGGTACTTCATGCAACCCAACTCGTTTTGGTCTTAGGGTGCCTAATGAATATACGTTCACATCTCAAGGTGTGTCTGTGTGTGTAAATACAATATTTTTTTTCGAAGTTAACGAGTGCACGTGACCCCCTTCTCACCACGTGGGTCCGTGTCTGAGGTAAAAAGGAAGAAGGAGATGATCAAGAGGAGAGCAGGGAGGGAAACAAAAAAATTGAATTTTGAATATGAAAAGTGAGTATGTATGTATTATTATAAAAAATTTCAGATATTTAATATTCATCTCCAGATTTTTAATAATTCTAATCAAGCTCATTTTTACTTAATCGGTTGACCTGGTCAAGGACACCTTTTTTCTTATTCAAAACTTGCTGTTAAATTTTCTCTGATGGGTTCATTACCCTTTGTATCTTTGCAACTTCTCAAAATTCAATTCCTTTTAAAATTACTTCTCTTGGAAGTGTTTTTCTCCGCAAGCCTGGACATTTTTCTAATCTATCCATCTCAAATTAAATACTTCAAACTCTCATCTTACGGTTGTCAAAATGAGATGTGTAGACTTGACTGGTTAAAAAGTAAAAAGGTCTATAACGGCAATTCCTAAATCTGATAGTGCATACTTTTAGATTTTTCTTCTTCCTTTTGAAACACCGTTCGTTAGATTCAAGCAAAGGTACAGATTGATATAACTGATATTTACAGCGTGTGTATATATATATATATATATATATATATATATGTCTCGATATCCCATATCAGTACTACGATGATGACTCTCAAATCCATGTTAAGAACTGCAGAATGATGAAGTCATATCCATAATTATATACATGGACTTGAGGTCACAGTTATATATATATATACATACCCGAGGCCACAATTAATTAAACAGATATATATACACAACAATATACGGGGTCCAAAGAAGATAGAGTGTACACCAATCTTACTCCTATCTTGGGAGGTAGAGAGGCTGTTTTCGAAAAACCCAGTCAGATAAGGACAAGCAATTCAAAGCAATATGAAAATGAAATAATGAAGGCGAATAAGCCATGATATATCAGCCTAAATTGGCCTTTTTTCCCATGTGGTCAACTCACTTTAACTACCACTATGAAAATACCCATATTATCCATCACCCGACCCTTATATCTGTATCAAATATGAGCATGTCGAATTTTTGTGTGACCTGTTTTCGACTTGTCCATGTGCGACCCTACACACCCAGTCACCCATTTTCCATAACTAGGTGAGCCAAGACTTGTACAGTTTAAGCAAAAACTTAGCTTGTATAGTTAAACAAAGACTCAGCAAAAGACTTCACTAGTGCATACTTTTAGATTGAGCATACTTTCAGATTTTCTTTTTTTCCTTTTGAAACACTGGTCATTATAATAATGAAGAGAAATTTATGTCAATATGACTCTATAGTAGGCTTCAACCAACCCAACCCTTTATTTAAGTAGTTGGGCTAAGATTTTTACTATAGAAGTGTCGTTAAAAGTTCCCCTTTGACGAAAAAAGAATAATTAATTAATTAATTTTTTTTAAAAATATAAGTAAATTAAACAAAAAGATAAAAAGTAATAATAAAAAAAGAATGTACTTACTACTAAGTAGTAATTAGAAACTGGAGTAATACTTTTTAGTCTTAGAATTTATATTATGTTTAATTTCTTTTGAACGTGATCTGAATTAGTGATTAAAAATAATAATTTATATTTGTTCTCTTGAATTTTTTCTTCTATGATATGGATTTGCGCAAGAATGGGTGGTAGCAGATTTTATTTCATATTGCAAAAGTTTCATGTTCAAATTGTACCAAAAATCACTTAGAAAATGTTATTTTGGAAGACGAAAAAAACTTAAAGTGATCGGCCATTTCTGTACCTACTATCGCTATAGGTTGAAACTGTGCATTTTGTAGGCCTTCAATTAAAAGCATGTACCGTCCAAATTTCATTTAATTCTTTTTTTGCCCTTTAGGGTTGGGTTGGGTTTGAAATTTACAGGCCAGTCCATTTTGACACCTCAAATGCAGGGTGAAAATTAGGTAAACAAAGACTCAGCAGAGACTTCATTGAAACGCTATTCATTATAATAATGCAGGGTGAAAATTAGTTAAACAAAGACTCCGCAAAGACTTCACTAGTGCTTACTTTCAGATTTTCTTTTTGCCCTTTTGAAACACTGTTCATTATAATAATGCAGGATGAAAATTAGTTAAACAAAGACTTCACCAGTGCATACTTTCAAATTTTCTTTTTTTCCTTTTGAAACACTGTTCATTATAATAATGCACGGGGAAAATCATTTTCACCCTCCAACTTTGCTTTAAAAATCAAATTACCCCCTTAACTATAAACATTAGACATTTTCCCCCCTCCCCCCAACCCTATCCCATGCAATGTCTATTTTACCCTTTATATTATAGACAATTTTTTTTTTTTACCTAGGTATTTATAGATTTTTATTTAAAATTCATATTATAAGTAGAATAATCCTTTTATGAATTTACCACAAAATCAAATGTTACTTTTTTTTATTGATATTTTAATGTTACATGCATTAAGTCTATATTATGTATGTACATGGATGTGTGTGTGTATTTAAGTTTCATATATATATATGTATATGTATATTTAAGTTTTACTTTTCTCTTATTCTTTATTGTGAATATATAAACGAGTTTTGGTTGTCATTAATGAAATATTTTAAATTCATTTATAATATAATAGATATTCTTTTAGGAATTTGTTATAGAATATACCTCTAATTTTATTAATTATTTTGTATTACCTGCATTGAAATATATTTATAAAGTTATTATTACCGGTTATTTTTTACTTGTATAAATAAATATTAGAGTTTTGATTATTATTAATAAAAAAGTTCTTATTCTTCTCATTTATTTCATTATAGAACCGCATTAAGTAAAATACTCAACTAGTATTTCTCGCTTTTCTTTTTTCGTCTCGAAAATAATATTTATTTTCTTATAGGAAATTTGTTACATAGATTAAAGAGATAAGAAAATTATGATTTTAAAGAAGTAAAAGAAAAAAAGACAAGTTGATAATGTAAGGGTAAAATAGGAATTCAGAAAAGCCAATTAGAATAAAGAGAGAAAATTAACTATTGTTCAAAGTTCGGGGGAGTTTAATTTTTAAAGCAAAGTGATTTTCACCCAAATAATGCACCATCCAAGCAAAGATTATTCTACTCAAATGACAACCTGGATTCGGATCAGTCAGTCCCACATAAAGAAAGGGAAGACAAAGCTTGTCCCATATATAAAATTGCTGTGTCATAGCAAGGCACTTTACTTCCACTAAAATAAAGGTATTGCTTCCTTTATGCACTCAAAACACTGACAAGCAACGTGAACAGACCAAATGGAAGTTTTAAAAACCGTAATTTCGGTTCGTTTAATCAAAAACCGAAAACTGAACAAATTGAACCGAACTTTCTGATAATCGGTATATATAATACAAAGAAATTTTATTTTGTGTCCAATATGCCACGTCATTGTTGGGTGAGCCCCTCAATATTTGACATTTGGATAAGTGGGTCCCACTGTCACCCCCACTTTGACACCCTTTTCCTTTCATTATCTCTTTCTTCTGGGGCGGATATAAAGGCGAGGGAGGGTGTGGCAAAAATTTTCAATATATATATATATATATATATATATATCTGGTAAATTTTTTATGTTTATGTACACATATAAGTTTTGAATGCCTGAACAAATGCAAAATATTAGCTCAAGTTGTACAGGATGTTCAAAACTCTCTTCAGTATCCAAGGATCGATTACCGGGGATGACATTTTTTTTTTAATATTTAGCTTTTATTACTTTTTCGAACTCCCGAGTGAAAATTCTGAATCCGCCACTGTCGGTAGGCACTTGTGCTGGTTTGCGGAGCTTCAAGCTCTCTACGTAGATCTTACTCCTCTTTTGCTTCTCGATTTCTTCTCATTTTCAACTCTATTTTAAAATTCTTATTCAACTATTTTGTAAATTCTGTTTTTAGGCCTGTAAATACCCCCCCCCCCCCACCCCAAAAGGGCCTTTTTATTTTTTATTTTTTTATAGAGTTTTTTGCAATATCATTGCTGGAAAAATTCAAGATGAAGCAGCAGCAACAATGGAAATGTCATTAGATATTTAGATAGGGGATATGGAATTT
>NC_081350.1:20196316-20253192 GCF_029784015.1 Lycium ferocissimum
CTACTTTGGTTTCTGATGAAAATTCTGTGTGCCCAGTGATGTTAAACTTATTCCAACCAACATAATGAGAGAAACATGAACAAACTCATCTGAACAAAATTAGCACTGCAGCAAATTTTTGTCTTACAACCCTTTTGGTTACCAAAGGAAATTACACAGTTTCATCAATAAACTTATTTTGTACACAATCACATAATACAAAAACCTTAATGATGTACAGATTCTTTGTTAATAATAATATTCAACTGGAACGACATCGTTAGAAGTTTATGGAGCTCACATCAAAAAGTAAACATAGTTTAAACGGAAAAAGGGTAAAAAACGGCCTTAACGTATTAGAAGTGGCTCAAAAATGTCTTTTTCCACCTATTGGATCAAATCTGCTTCTTCTGCCACCTATTTGGATAAAAAATACCCTTAACGTTTAAATTTAATTTTAAAATTGTCTCTCCTTTTAACAAAAGCTGGCGTGGAATATATGAATTTTTTTAATTGAATATGTGACATTAATTTTTATTGGTCCACATGTAATTAGACCTAAATCCAACCGATTTTAAAAGACCCAACACTTCTTCCTCTTCATCCAACATAGGACTAATTACACGTGAACCAATAAAAATATGTCACAAATTTAATTTAAAATTTCATATATTTCCACATAAGTTTTTGTTAAAAAGAGAGGCAAGTTCAGATTTAAATTTAACATTAACAATATTTTTTTTATCCAAATAGGTGGAAGGAGGGACAAATTTGATTTAATGGGTGAAAAAGGATATTTTTGAGCCATTTCTAAAACGTTAAGGGCTGACCCTTTTCCTTAGTTAAAATAGCTCAAAGAACATCTGAGACCTTTAGTCAGACACTCACACTACACAGAACATTATTGGACGAAGATTTATGAAATTGAAAAGAGTTTTGACATCTAAACATCCAATGAAATCCCATTTACCATATTAAGCTTGGCATCTGAGTACCTTTCGATCTGCATCATGCTCGTCACAAAGATTTTATATCTAAGCAAGTATTAATCAATTAGAAGTAAGTAGTGGACATTGCATTCTACTTCACTTTTTTCTCTTAATTACGCCATAGTTTTGTAACATTCTTATACAGGACAGCATATTCTAACTTCTTTTTAAGTTGAATATTTTTTTGTACAGGAGGTGAGACGATTGGCAGTCTGTATTTTTGTTTACATGAATTATCTCCTTCCTCAATTATTCGTATAGATTGTCTTCACATTAACCAGTGTTGTAACCTGATGTCAAGCTAAGCCCCCTTCTAGAGTTCCAAAGATACATACAATACAACTTTTTTAAACAAAAGATAGTAATAAAGATCAAAATTTACATGGATTATGATTTATATAAGACGAAAGGACCATTAGACGAACAAACACTATTATCTAACGACAAACTTATCAAGCAACATGCTTAGGGTTCCACGAGGCCAAAGAGGATGCTTAATTGGGTCAATTTTCTTACACCACTGTAAGATAAGCTTGTACAATAGTAAAAAGCCAGTAATTTTCATCAACATATACATACATTAACCACATATTATTAAAATACTTATAATTATTTTCATTAACACATACAGATTCATGCATACATACATCATTATTGATTAATCGTGATTAAGAAAGTACTTGCATCACGTCATACATTATTACATAAAACACTGCACTATATATTGCATAGTGATGACTGAAGTGCTTCATCCATGCATGTTAATTAATTTTCAGCCACTTGAGAAGGAACCAAGGCAATCTGATCGTCCAAAATGAAATGGCAAATGGGCTTTTCTCCTGGCTTAACATTGAGCAATTGAAAGGGCAATGCCTCAGGGTTCATGGATGCAGTATCCTCATGGCAGACTGATACTGCATTAACTTTAGTTCCATCAGCACCCACCATTGAGACTTGAAAAGTCCTAGTACTGCTGCCTTCTTCGTGGCAATAGTGCACTGCATATGGGTAACCCACTTTGTGGCATATCACCCTGTTTAACCTTAAAACGTAGAACAGTTAAATTTATACGGGATGCCAAAGATATGTGGCTAAATTCAATTAAAGATTAAATAGCGAGATATGTCAAGAAAGTGGACAAAGAATCAGATCTAACCAAATGCTAGATACGTATGGCCTCGGGTATAGAAACCGAGGTCGATACCCTTTTTGTTACAAGCTCTCACGAGGTACAAATAAAATGAAACTCAAGAACAGATGGGAACTGATTTGATAAGATTCTTATGATTGTTGATGTAAACTATTTCTTTCCTTGCTACTACCAACCCCTTTCATGAATGATGACCTCCTCTTTATATAGTAGAGGAGTTTCAACCCTAGTACAATTCTAAATAAAGCAAGTAAATCTGGTGACAGCTGTATTGCCGAGATCGACGCCGAAATATCCGGGTGAGGATGGATATTTCGGTCTCCCGTTAATGGCAGTCAATCGCCCCTCCTTTATCGCCTTATCCTGGCTCGAGCTCGAGACCTCGTTCCCGGTGAGACGGTGGTATTGTGACCGAGCATAACCATGACGACGGAAAACCGAGCGTGCCTGTGTCCTCGATTTTACCCGTATACAGATAGTCCCCCCATTTCCCGAGGTGCAGTTACTGACGGCGGGGAATGGACCCTGAATAAACTGAGCAGCCGCCTCTAATTACCCAGGACGGAACCTTTAAGTCAAATCTCACTCAGCCCGATGTTGGGTCATTATTACCCAGCCGCCAAGTCTTTTTGGGGAATCCTCCTTGTATCAGAACTCTTGATACGCTACGGGATCTCTTAAATCTCTTTCTATATAAAGCCCACGTCTTCTTTCTTTCCCATGCATCCTCACTTCTCCAAATCTTAGTTTGTTCCACCTCTAAACCGACTGATATTCCTGCATTGATCCCATAATACTCTTCGGATCTTCAATCTTCTTGTTCCAGGGTGAGGATACCCTTTGTTAAGGAGAACCTTCCACGATCATGGCCTACGTACCGTTCTTCGACTCGGGGTGAAGATGGGCAACTCATTCATGTGCCATCGGCCAGAGCATTCGGTTCTTATAGGGAGTTAGAATCTATTCTTTGCGGGTATTGTCCCGTCGGGTTTTATTTACACGAATGACTGCAAAGTCCTTCACCATCTTGACCCGGTGGAAGATTTCGAGTCTTATGTCGACGATAGCGCCATTACCATGGTCAGGGAAGATTGCCATCTAGGCGCGGACGTTGACCTTCTCCCCGTTGGGGAGGGTGTGAAAATAAATCATCACGTTCCCGGTTACTCGTTGTCATACACGTATCCCTTTGCCATAGGGTTCGCCCTCCCCGTTCATAGAATAATCGAGGACTTCTGCTGTCGATATCGAGTATGTATTGGGCAGATCGCCCCGCAAATTTGGAGGCTCGTGTTCTGCATTGAGAAGTTGGCCAACGCGGCCGAAGTCGCTTTTACCCTCGATCACTTGCTTCAATTATATATACCTCGGGTGATTCGAGGGGGAATTGTTCAGTTGATTCCTAGGGGAAGCTGAAGCCTCATCGACCCTGAAGATGATTATGATCGAGGATGGCTTAACCGGTTCGTGATGGTACGCACGAACCAACTTCACCGTCCATCGTCCGTCGATTTTCCCGAAGTGTGGAACCCTTCACCGAACCCGATTGAGCCCGCGCTCGGCCTTTATTTTTTGAGTGGGTGATTGTCTTCTCCGGGCTTCTCGTAGCTTAGGGCGTTCTTGGAGAAAAATGGCACCCGAAGGGTGGAAGGCAAGGACCATGGTAACTTCAATACGAACGTTTCGATCCTTATTTCTCTACGCATCATATCTTAACTCAATATCTTTGGTTTCCAGGATTTCGGCCGAGGAGGGCTCCCAAAGGGAAATCGATAACCAAGGACGTAGTTTGGGGAAGAAGAACACCTGCTCCATCGAGGCCACCTAGACGCAGGGAGGCCGGCAGTTTTCCCATTGTGCATTCGGGGGTTGGATCTCGAGTTCGAACTCGCCATATTATGGGGACTCGTCGGGAGATGCCTTTGGGTGAAAACACACCAGTGGTTGTGCTCGATGAGAAAGATTTGCCGGAACTGGATATCCTCGGGTCGTCTACCTCTGGTGCAAGTCATGGGGACAGCTAATCGGTATCACCCGTCATTGCCGTATCCCGTGGATATACTCGGAGATCTCATCCTCCGACTTGTTAGTTTGAGCAAGGGTGTGGCTGTTTTACTTTTGTTTTCCAATTAGTGGTCGTAGAGTAGGGTTTCTTCTGCTTTTTCTGATGTACCGATATATCCGGCACAGTTGGGATATTACGAAATGGAAAAAATCTTTAATGGAATCTTGCAAACTAGTTGTTATTGGACTTTATTGAGCATCCCCCGTATAATGTTTGTACCCAAACTTTCGCATATACCTTTGTTGTATTCGATCAGTAATCATTTATTCCATAATCCGAAAGAACCCGACAGGTTTTGCTACCGGTTTGAATTCCATAATCCATAATCATTCATTCCATAATCGAGCATTCGGTTATTAAGCTTGGCCATGACCGGTTCGAAACAACACCCTTTGTGAAATATTCTGAAGCTTTACTCGATCATGGAGGTATTCGTACGAGGTTCCGATCTAGGTCTCTTCGGAAGGTCGATCTGTTCAAGCACGATCTGTTGGTTGAGCGAACCTTCCGATTTCTTCTCTCGTACGCTTCCCATGATTAGATAGGATCAGGGTCACATCCATCACATCCGTCTGACACGGATACGTGTCGAAGCCCCGTTGGCTCTGAAAACGGTTGCAGAAGGTCAAGCGTCTCGATCCCACTCTACAAAAGCGAGTTTTCCCCTTCTTTTTTCACTTTTCGACTTTTACCAAAGGGAATTTTTACTTTCGTATGCTCTGAATACTTTGATCTTGATATCTTCAAGCCTTCAAACATCCATATCTTCATATCTTCTTCTTAATTTCCATTCTAATCTTCAAACCTTCATTTCAGACCTTCTTATCTTTATACTTTCAAAATGACGAGCAAATCTTCAAAGGCTAAGGCCGGTGAGACATCCTCGGTTCCTAAACTAGAGCCACTGCTGAACGACTTCGTTCCTCAAGACTCGTTCGATAATTCGGGACTTCAAAGTCGAGAAACCTTCTCGACGGGGGATCGAGGTGTCGAAATATCGCCTATCGCGCACGATACCCCTGAATAAACTCGAACAAGTCAAGGAAGATTGTGGGTGGAAAGGGAAGGAGGTCGTTATTCCCGACCAAGATGAAGCCATATCGACCCACGTGGACGGGTACTTGAGTGTTTATACCTACCCTTTCACCTTCACCATACTCGACTCTGTGGTGGTCGATTTCTGCAAGCGGTACGAGATCACCCTCGGCCAAATTCACCCTTCATTTTGGAGAATCGTTGTGCTTTTCCGTTATTTTACTACAAACGCGAACATTCCGTTCAAGGTGCAATACCTTTTTCGCCTATACAGCCCCCGTGTCTTCAGAGGGGGAATGATAAAACTTTCAAAACGAGATGATAAAACTTTCAAAACAAGCTGCAAAAGCGCCCTTCTCCGGTTTAGATGAAGATAAGGATCGAGGTTGGCAGGGCAGGTTTGTCTGAATCAGGATAGCGGATCTGATCCCTACAGACAAATTACTGTTTCCCGAGAAATGGAACCCAAAATGTAAGTAATTTTACATCGATGCGATTCGGCCGCATGCCTGCGCCGATACTGAACTTTTTATTTGTTCGTATGTATACAGCGCTGATCCGAACCCTTGGTGCGGTTCCTAACCTCGACCAATGGATTGGGAAAATATGTTCCCAATTTACTTATGCCGAAAGCACCTGGAGGCGTTTATCCCGGTCCTGTTGGGAGGCTGGGACCCATGGTAAGTCTTCTCCTTAGAGCGTCATCCTTTCTACCTTGTGTAGTGCGCCACATTAGTTAGGTAATGACTGTTCTTCCCTTTCCTTCACAGGCTTGTCAAAGGCCACCGGAGGTCGAGGCCGACCGCCGAGGACCTCGGTGATGAGCAGGATATCGAAGCTCCCGATCAAGGAGACCTAGTTGTAAGGAGGAAAAGAAAATCCTCGAATCGTTTCGAGCTCCGTCCCGAAAGAAAAGATCGAGGACGTCACTCGAGAGGCCTCGTCGAAAGATATCTCGGCCGTGCTTTGGATGCGAGGTCGTTGGTCAATTATTGGACCGTTCGGACGATGATGATCGGGTGTTGGGTGGGCATCGTCTTATTGACGAGCTCGCTCGAGCATGATTTGCGGTTACATTGCAATTACTCCGTTGGTGGAAAGTTCCGAATTTCGAGTGATATCTCGAAGTCGACGGATGCAGGGATCGTCGGGTCGAAAGTCGGGGTCTCCGATCACACTTCTACTCGAAGTCCGAAAAATTGCCCGGCCGCCGTTCTTTGGATCGAGGGCAACTTCATCGGTATCAGGCTCTAAGGTACCTACTATCCCGCTTTTGTACAATATTGGCTCCGTCCTTCCGATACAAGCTATGGCCTCATCTGAAACGATAATTTGCATACAGGATTCTCCGTCGCCATTGGTGGATATTCCTACCGATGACGAAAAAGCCAAAGGCAAGGTGACCGAGAAAAGGGTGGCCGGTCATGGGGATTATAAAATACCCGCTCCGGGCATATCGAGTTTTAAGCATTTGCCCATCCTCTGTAGCTGAGCGTTTCGGGGTTAATTCTGATCCCAGGTTGGAGAAATCGTTTCCTGCCCCTAGTGTCGACCCGAGTCGGAAGAGGCTAATTACTTTTAAGGTGTCGGCCGATATGAACATGTTATCGGGTCCTATTGGGGTATCCAGCTATCTGTATCCTCACGGTGTCCCCAAGGGCCCGTAAGAAAATGGCCGAAGCCGACGAATCGTGCCTTTTCAACGAGGCTCAGCATGTATTGAATTGGGTAAGTCTCGTCCTTATATTCTTTTTACTCAGCTTTTAATTTTATGCCTCATTTTAATAACCGTTCCTTTTTCCCTTATAGGCCTCCGTGCTTCACCATGCAAGCTTTCACCGACTTAGGCATGAAGTGGGTCGACTCGGAGGAGCTCGAAAGTAAGATTCGGGAGGTGGACGAGAGCTCATGACTCTATATGAAAAAGAAGTTGCAATATATCTCGTCTCTCCACGATCTTTCCATCCTTAAATCGGATTTAGCGGCTCGAAATGAAGGCGCAAAGCCAAGCCCAGGGAACGTGACCGGTTGGCGAGAGAAGGTAAAGGCTTTCGAAGTTTACAATAAATCTTTAATAGCGATGCTAATGCCCTACTCTCGGGCCCGAGCTTATGTTAGCCAGATTGATCAACTCCGCGAGGAGCTTGTGGGATCAAACCCGAGTTTGATTCCTCCACGAAACAACCGTCGGTCTTTGTGGCCGAACATGATGTTCTCCGGGAGTAGCTTCGGTCGTCGGAGGAACAAATGAACAGCCTTAGCGCATCACTTGCTGCGGTCGAAGTGGAAAGGGATCGATTGAGTCGGATCATCACCGATCTGCAAGCTGAGCATGGAAAGGCTCTTGATCAGATCTCGGGTTATGACCACATGTTAGAGCAGTACAAGGCCGATGTGACTGCTGCCGAAAAGGCCAGTAATCTTAGAGCTGAGTATGAGCGGTGTTTGTCCCGAAGGAAGACCCTCGAAGAAGTTCAAGCCACTGGTGTGGACTTATCAAATTTGATCGAGGAAGCAAAAGAGCTTGAAGCGGAAGCAAAGGCTGCGCACGACCCTGAGGATTCAGATATCGATCTCGAGTCAGCCGATAAAGAGGCCGAAGGGTCAGATGAAGATTAGGTTCGGGGCCTCGCGCCCCCTCTTTTGTTTTTGCATTTTTGTTTTGAGGCCACTGTCCGAGCCTTTGTAAATCTACTTTATATATCAATAAATCGAAATTTGTGTTTGATAATTGCAAAGTATTTCCACGTTTCAGTGTTTTCTCGGTTTATGCCTTTATTATAATTTGCCGGTAACACCCCGTAAACTTGAACTAGGTGTGAATATGTAAAAATCTAGTATTAAGATGATATTTTATCTATATGAATCCATTCTTGGTGAATTCGGGTGGAGGATGGTCGTTTTGAAGTCAAACCAATTAGTGAAGTTCTTAAGGCCTCTTAAATTCGCCTAAGTTTTGGTAGTCTGTCTTTCTGGGTGATTTTCATGAAAATGTGTTGTGAATTTGGAAACACTTCCTCAATGAAAGTTGTAGATATTTGAAATAGCTTTCCAACGGTAGGTCGCCCAGCCCAAACGGAGTTACGTACAAGAAGTTATGTCCATTTTACCGAACACTGTGCAGAACCGACATACGCCGACTTTTCAGGCGTGTGGGGGCGCGTGCGATGGCCCCGCATCGCGGGCCAATCGCGCAAGTCTGAGTATTGAGATTCAGAACATCGCGCGATGGTCCCGCATCGCGGACCCATCGCGTAACGGGTCGGATTTAGGTCAAAAAGTCGGGTTTACGCGTTTTCAGTTATATTTAAGGTTGGGGTTTATTTCCCCAAAGACCCCATTCACGAAAATTTACCCTAAAGTCAATAAGAACAAGTCCCAAGCCTCAAGAACCCTAAAAGGTAAGTGTTATCATGATTCTAGGTTGAATTCAAGTCTCGATTCCCTTTCTAACATCAAACCCATGATTCTTAACATGATTTTGTGATCAAAACCTAGGGTTGCAACATAATTCTTTCCAAAGTGATTCAAGCTAGGGTTTGGGTGTTCTTCATTAGAAAAGTGATTTGTTAAACTCTTGTTTAACAAATTAAGGTATGTCTCCCTTTTTAAAAACCTTATTTTAAAAACCTTATTTTGAATGTATGTCTCCCTTTTAAAAACCTTATTTTGAATGTATGTCTCCCTTTTAAAAACCTTATTTTGAATGTATGTCTCCCTTTTAAAAATCTTATGGTGATTTCTATGTCTCTTTAAAAAATAAAATCCTTTTGAATATAAAGGTAATTTATGTGTCTCTTTGCAAACTCTCTTGAAAGATTGATTCTTTATAAAAGCATGTGTTGAATGATATGATGAATTGGTTTCACACTCTCGAAATTTATTACATGTTTTGATTAATGGTTAATGTGCGTGAGGGGACAAGCCCACATTAAATCTAGATTGTAACAAACCCTATATATGTATGTGATATTATGAATCATTTTCTTCTATAAGAGATGATCAGTGATGATGGTTAATTTTTGGTATTGATGATTTTACAAAGGAACTATGATAAAGTAATTATCTATGATATTATGGATTTTCGTAATGGCATAATGAACTTTAATGCTATTTGATGGTGTGACTATTTGAGACAAATTGTGAATCGGCTTCTATGCTATGAATTTGGTTGTTGTGTTTGGCCTAGCTACTCGGGAGGAAGGGTAGCCACTATGGATCCTAGTGTGTGGTAATTGCCTAGCCATTCGGGAGGAAGAGTGGCCACCACCTGGGTTCGCTACCGGGGGTGTGATTCAAGCCTAGCTATTCGGGGGAAGGATAGCCACCGCCGGGTTCGCTACCGGGGTGTGATGTATGCCTAGCTATTCGGGAGGAAGGATAGCCACCGCGTACATAGTCCGATGTGATAAGCCTAGCTATTCGGGGGAAGGATAGCCCGCGGGGTTCGCTACATAGTCTGGGGTGTGATGTATGCCTAGCTATTCGGGAGGAAGGATAGCCACCGCGTACTACATAGTCCGGTGTGATTTATGCCTAGCTATTCGGGAGGAAGGATAGCCACCGCGTACTACATAGTCCGGTGTGATTTATGCCTAGCTATTCGGGAGGAAGGATAGCCACCGAGAATTATATGTTCCGGTGTGGTGCGCTATGCGCGATATGCTTGATTCTTGGGCCTGTATTGGCATGTGTGACATTCTTATTCTCTTATGGAATTGTTGATGACTATCTTAATTGATTAAAAAGGGCATATTTGAAGTTGTAACTTAACAAGAGGCTTTATAAGTGGGTTTTGATACTTATTATTGAGATACATAAACCGAATAACGCCCTTACGTTGATTTCATATGATTTTCAAGACCGATTTCTTCATGTATTATTTTACTTTATTTTCGTATTATTCATTGTCCCCGAGGCACTCACCGAGTACGAAGTACTCGGTGCATACCATTGTTGTTTTTGATGGTATGTTAGGTAACGGGAAGAGCGAGGTTCGTGATACTTCTGTGCGCTTAGGAAGGACTTGCTATTGCGGATAATTTGGCGAGCCCACACGTTCGTTCGTGGGACACCCTATTGATTTGTTCATTTGTTATTAGTTTCCGGCCGCGTCCCGATGAGTTAAACTATTAATCCTTTATCTTAGAAGCTCCCTAGTATACATTTGTGGGTAGTTATTGAGTTTTATTAACTCTTGGGCACGTTGTTATGTTTGATTAACTTTTAGATATTAAAGACTTCCGCCGATTTAATTCTTATGTATTCATGATTTGTTACATTTAATTTATATAACCGTTGGAGGCGAATGTTGAACCGGCGGGTTCAAGTATTATTATTATGTTGTTTAGGTTCTTCCGATGTTGTTTATGACATCGGATGCCGGTCACGTCTAGGGTGGGTTTTGGGGCGTGACAAGCTTGGTATCAGAGCCTAGGTTTAAATGTGTCCTAGGAGTTGTTGTCGTGTCTCTGTGAGCTGTGTCTAGTGGAGTCTTCCTTGTGCAGCCTGATCACCTGCATAATCGAAAGACTACCAGGACATTTATAGGTGTTTCCTATTCTTCTTGATTCTAGATTGTCTTTGTAAAGCTTAAAGTCCTTTCTAGGATCGTTCTAATTCGCTCGTTAATTCGTGCCCTGCAGAAATGGCTTTAACTCCTGCGAGGAGTGGTAATCAGGGAAAAATGTGCTTCTAAATCATCGAGGACGGCGGACGAGCCGCCGTGGTCAACCGTAAATCTTGGGGTCAAGAACGGTAATTCGTTGGTTGGGTTTGCCGAGCAAGAGAATTGGAAAGGAGAAGAGAGGCTAGACAGGAAACAAAGTAAGAAGGCCCGATCTGCGGGTGGTTTCACTGGTTCGTATGATGGAGGGCAACGGAAAGGAAATTCTGCACCTCAACAGTTTGTTTCTCAGTCTAATATGGGCGTTCCATCTGGTAGACAAGGTCAGAGGAACAATGATCGGAATAGATGTTCGCAACGTAATAACCCACACGCATTTAGATGGGAGGATCGTGATCCGTCACCATTGTGGGATTAGGGGTCATATCAAGAAATATTGTAGGAAGTGGCTTCGTGAAATGGCTAACTCTTCAAGCCAAAGGAATAATCCATCTGATGTTAATGCTAACAACACCCCTAATGCTCGTGGTAATGGGGCTTGTAACAACGGCAAAGGAAAGGAAGTTGCTAATATGGATGTGGAGGGACGACCGACTTTATGGGCTAACTCGTAGGGGACCGAGGCTTCGACGCCGTGGTTACAGTATCCTTACCATCCGTTGCTCATGATGCTTACTCATTGATTGATCCGGGTTCAAATTTATCCTATGTGACTCCTTATTTTGCTCTTGATATGGGTATGAAACCCGAACCTTTGTTGGAACCCTTTGTTGTTGATACGCCTTCGGGTGTTCCTGTTATTGCTTCTAGAGTGTATAGAAATTGTGTTGTTGTGATTAAAGGACGTGAGATCGTGAAAGATTTGTATGAACTTGAGATGGTGGATTTTGTTGTAATTATAGGGATGAACTAGTTGTCCGCGTGTTATGCTAATGTGGATTGTCGTCATGAGTTAGTTCGTTTCGCCTTTCAGAGGCCTCGTTATGTGTGGGAGGGTGAAATTGCTAAGCCAAAAGGTAGATTTATTTCCTATCTTAAGGCTCATAAGATGATTACTAAGGGTGTATTTACCATTTAATTGCTGTGAATGATACAAAAGCCGTAGTACCCGAATTTGCATCTATTCCCATAGTCAGTGATTATCCCAAAGTATTTCCTGAAGATCTTCCTGGTATTCCTCCTGATAGGGTTATTGATTTTGGGATTGACGTTATCCCCGACACCCAACCTATTTCTATTCCACCTTATCGTATGGCTCCAGCGGAGCTAAGGGAATTGAAGGATCAATTGAAGGACTTGTTGGATAAGGGCTTCATCCGACCAAGTTCCTCACCTTGGGGTGCTCCAGTCTTGTTTGTTAGGAAGAAGGATGGTTCCCTGAGAATGTGTGTTGACTACGTCGGCTTAATAGAGTGACCATTAAGAATAAGTATCCCTTGCCTAGGATAGATGATTTGTTCGACCAACTTCGTGGTGCTAAGTTCTTTTCGAAGATTGACTCCGAGGTCCGGATATCATCAATTGAAGATAAAAGAGGAGGATATCCGAAAATCGCTTTCCGTACTCGTTATGGGCACTTTGAGTTTTTAGTCATGTCGTTTGGCTTGACTAATGCACCTGCTGCATTCATGGATTTGATGAACCGTGTTTTTAAGCCGTATCTAGACCGATTCATTATTGTGTTTATTGATGACATTTTGGTGTACTCTAAGAATCGTGAAGATCATGCTAATCATTTGAGGATAACCTTGACAACACTGGAGGAGAACAAGCTTTATGCAAAATTCTCTAAGTGTGAATTCTGGCTTGATTCTGTGGCTTTCTTGGGCCATGTGGTGACCGGGGACGGCATTAAAGTAGACCCTCAGAAAATTTCAGCGGTTAGGGATTGGCCTAGACCCACTAGTGCAACGGAAATTCGTAGTTTCTTGGGTTTGGCAAATTACTACAGGAAATTCGTGGAAGGTTTTTCATCTATTGCCTCGCCATTGACTAAGTTCGGTTGCTAAGTTTCGGTGGTCTTAAGCTTGTGAAAGGAGTTTCCAAGAGCTTAAGACAAGGTTGACTTCGGCCCTATTTTGACGTTACCTTCGGGTCTGGTGGATATGTGGTGTATTGCGATGCTTCTAGAATTGGTTTGGGTTGTGTGTTGATGCAAAACGGTAAGGTGATTGCTTATGCCTTGCGTCAGTTGAAGAAGCATGAGAAGAACTATCCGACTCATGACTTAGAGTTGGCCGCTGTGGTATTTGCTTTGAAAATTTGGCGTCATTACTCGTATGGTGAGCATTGTGATGTTTTTACCGATCACAAGAGTACGCAATATATCTTCAAACAACGAGAGTTGAACCTCGGACGAGAGGAGGTGGTTGGAGTTGTTGAAAGATTATGACTTGAATATTTTGTATCATCCGGTAAGGCTAATGTGGTTGCTGATGCTTTGAGTAGAAAATCTATGGGCACGTTGGCTTATTTGCGTGCACATGAAATCCCCATGGGGAAGGAAATTCGAAGGCTTGCTAGTCTTGGGGTCAGACTTGATGAGACTGAAAATGGAGAGTTAGTGGGAATCACGCCATCACGGTCTGATATTATAGAAAGGATTAAATTCAAGCAATATGATGATGAACTTTTGGCAAAGCTGAGAGATGGAGTAGAAAGGGGTGAGTACACTTCATTTCGTTGGTACCGGCGATAGTGTTCGCGATTGCAAGGACGATTGTGTGTTCCCGATGTTGATGGTCTTCGACAAGAACTAATGATGGAAGCTCATAGTTCTAAATATTCGGTTCATCCGGATCCACCAAGATGTATAAGGATTTGAACAACACTATTGGTGGAAGAGCATGAAGGTTGATATTTCTAACTTTGTGGCTAAGTGTTTGAACTGTCAACAGGTGAAGGCTGAACATCAAAGGCCTGGTGGCTTGGCTCAAAACATTGAGATTCCTCAATGGAAGTGGGAGGTGATAAATATGGACTTTGTTGCAGGCTTACCTCGCACAAGGGCCAAGTATGATTCAATTTGGGTGATCGTGGATAGACTCACGAAGTCTGCCCATTTTCTTCCTGTAAAGACGTCATATGCCGCTGCAGAGTATGCCAAGTTGTATCTGAAGGAGATTGTTAGGTTGCATGGTGTTCCGACATCTATCATATCTGACAGAGGTACGCAATTTCGCTCATTTTCGGCGTACGTTTCAAGAAGGTTTGGGGACTAGAGTGAAACTGAGCACTGCCTTTCATCCTCAAACTGACGGGCAAGCAGAGAGAACTATTCAAACTTTGGAGGATATGTTGCGTGCTTGTGCAATCGATTTTGGAGGAAGTTGGGATGAACACCTACCTTTGGTGGAATTCGCTTACAATAATAGCTATCAAGCTAGTATTCAGATGGCTCCTTATGAGGCTCTTTATGGGAGGCGTTGTCGGTCTCCAATTGGTTGGTTTGAACCAACGGAAGTAGAGTTGTTGGGTCCCGATTCAGTTCATGAGGCAATTGAAAAGGTAAATCTTATTGTGCAGCGACTAAAGACCGCTCGAGTAGACAAAAGTCTTATACGGACATAAGGCGTAGGGAATTGGAATTTCTTTGTTGGTGACAAGGTTTTCTTGAAAGTGTCACCTATGAAGGGGGTAATGCGTTTTGGCAGAAAGGGCAAGCTTAGTCCTCGCTACATTGGTCCTTATGAGATTACTAGAAGAGTTGGGGAGGTAGCTTATGAGTTGAGATTACCGGCTGAGCTGTCCATGGTTCATCCGGGTTTCACATTTCGATATTGAGGTTGTATAAACCTGACCCTTCTCATGTGTTGAACCATGAAGAGGTTGAAATTGATGAATCCTTATCTTATGAAGAAGAACCAGTTCAGATTTTGGATCGCCAAGTTAGAAGGTTGAGAACAAAGGATGTTGCGTCGGTCAAAGTGTTGTGGCGAAATCATAATACTGAGGAAGCTACTTGGGAAGCGGAAGAGGACATGAAGAAGAGATATCCTCACTTGTTCCCTATTTCAGGTATGAGTTAAGTTTTGAACTATTCGTGCACAAGGTGATTGTGTGGTTAAAATTCATGTTGGTAAATTACCTTCCTAGAATACTATCCTCATTCGAGGACGAATGATCTTAAGGGGGGGATAATGTAACACCCCGTAAACTTGAACTAGGTGTGAATATGTAAAAATCTAGTATTAAGATGATATTTTATCTATATGAATCCATTCTTGGTGAATTCGGGTGGAGGATGGTCGTTTTGAAGTCAAACCAATTAGTGAAGTTCTTAAGGCCTCTTAAATTCGCCTAAGTTTTGGTAGGTCTGTCTTCTGGGCGATTTTCATGAAAATGTGTTGTGAATTTGGAAACACTTCCTCAATGAAAGTTGTAGATATTTGAAATATCTTTCCAACGGTAGGTCGCCCAGCCCAAACGGAGTTACGTACAAGAAGTTATGTCCATTTTACCGAACACTGTGCAGAACCGACACACGCCGCCTTTTCAGGCGCGTGCGATGGCCCCGCATCGCGGGCCAATCGCGCAAGTCTGAGTATTGAGCTGCAGAACATTGCGCGATGGTCCCGCATCGCGGACCCATCGCGTAACGGGTCGGATTTAGGTCAAAAAGTCGGGTTTACGCGTTTTCAGTTATATTTAAGGTTGGGGTTTATTTCCCCAGCACCCCATTCACGAAAATTTACCCTAAAGTCAATAAGAACAAGTCCCAAGCCTCAAGAACCCTAAAAGGTAAGTGTTATCATGATTCTAGGTTGAATTCAAGTCTCGATTCCCTTTCTAACATCAAACCCATGATTCTTAACATGATTTTGTGATCAAAACCTAGGGTTGCAACATAATTCTTTCCAAAGTGATTCAAGCTAGGGTTTGGGTGTTCTTCATTAGAAAAGTGATTTGTTAAACCTTGTTTAACAAATTAAGGTATGTCTCCCTTTTAAAAACCTTATTTTGAACTTTTAAAAACCTTATTTTGAATGTATGTCTCCTTTTAAAAACCTTATTTTGAATGTTTTAAAAATCTTATGGTGATTTCTATGTCTCTTTAAAAATAAAATCCTTTTTGAATATAAAGGTAATTGATATGTGTCTCTTTTGCAAACTCTCTTGAAAGATTGATTCTTTATAAAAGCATGTGTTGAATGATATGATGAATTGGTTTCACACTCTCGAAATTTATTACATGTTTTGATTAATGGTTAATGTGCGTGAGGGGACAAGCCCACATTAAATCTAGATTGTAACAAACCCTATATATGTATGTGATATTATGAATCATTTTCTTCTATAAGAGATGATCAGTGATGATGGTTAATTTTTGGTATTGATGATTTTACAAAGGAACTATGATAAAGTAATTATCTATGATATTATGGATTTTCGTAATGGCATAATGAACTTTAATGCTATTTGATGGTGTGACTATTTTGAGACAAATTGTGAATCGGCTTCTATGCTATGAATTTGGTTGTTGTGTTTGGCCTAGCTACTCGGGAGGAAGGGTAGCCACTATGGATCCTAGTGTGGTAATTGCCTAGCCATTCGGGAGGAAGAGTGTGTACCCGGGGTGTGATTCAAGCCTAGCTATTCGGGGGAAGGATAGCCACCGCCGGGTTCGCTACCCGGGGTGTGATGTATGCCTAGCTATTCGGGAGGAAGGATAGCCACCGCGTACTACATATGTGATTTATGCCTAGCTATTCGGGAGGAAGGATAGCCACCGCGTACTACATAGTCCGGTGTGATTTATGCCTAGCTATTCGGGAGGAAGGATAGCCACCGCGTACTACATAGTCGGTGTGATTTATGCTATTATTCGGGAGGAAGGATAGCCACCGAGAATTATATGTTCCGGTGTGGTGCGCTATGCGCGATATGCTTGATTCTTGGGCCGTATTGGCATGTGTGACATTCTTATTCTCTTATGGAATTGTTGATGACTATCTTAATTGATTAAAAAGGGCATATTTGAAGTTGTAACTTAACAAGAGGCTTTATAATGGGTTTTGATACTTATTATTGAGATACATAAACTGAATAATTTCCCTTACGTTGATTTCATATGATTTTCAAGACCGATTTCTTCATGTATTATTTTACTTTATTTTCGTATTATTCATTGTCCCCGAGGCACTCACTGAGTACGAAGTACTCAGGCATACCATTGTTGTTTTTGATGGTATGTTAGGTAACGGGGAAGAGCAGGTTCGTGATACTCCAGGTGCTTAGGAAGGACTTGCTGTTGCGGATAATTTGGTGAGCCCACACATTCGTTCGTGGGACACCCTGTTATTTGTTTATTTATTATTAGTTGGCGTCCCGACGAGTTAAACTATTATCTCTTTATCTTAGAAGCTCCATAGTATACATTTGTGGGTAGTTGTTGAGTTTTGATTAACTCTTGGGCACGTTGTTATGTTTGATTAACTTTTATGATATTAAAGACTTCCGCTGATTTAGCTTATGTATTCATGATTTGTTACATTTAATGTATAAACTGTTGGAGGCGAATGTTGAACCTGGCGGGTTCAAGTATTATTATTATTATGTTGTTTAGGTTCTTCCGATGTTGTTTATGACATCGGATGCCGGTCACGTCTAGGGTGGGTTTTGGGGCGTGACAAGTTCATGTTGTCGTTAGTCGTTGCTTTATTCATAATTTACAAGACAAACCCGATCGTGATAATTTTGCGTTTTTAGACCGTGGTCTTTAACCGTTCTAGATCGCAGCTTTCGAGCTTGCTTTTTTAGACCGTAGCCTTTAACTGTTTATGCCATAGTTTAGAGCGTAGTCTTTAACTGTTATGCCATAGCATTTGTTTTTTAGACCGTAGTCTTTAACTGTTATGCCATAGCATTTTTTGGTATTTGGCAACATCGGATCCTTTTGATCGGAGTAAGTTTTTTATTGAAAAAATCGGCCAGAGATGCATTCGTAATTGTTGCCGCGGTAAGAGCAAACTAAGTGGACACGATTCAATCGATCGTTTGGTCCTTACATCTAATCCTATTTTTCAGGCCTTGGCTTTTACATAGTTTTCACTTAACTCATAGTATAGTAGTCCCCTAGTATTCGAGTCCGAAGTATGAGGGCTCGGGTACTATTAGATCGGAATATGCAGTCCCTGGTCTCCGGTCTCTGATCTATGCTCTATATGCGTAGCTCACTGTTCGGTCGCTCATTAAAAACCTTGCCGAAAAACCACTTCGGGACAAAACGGTCGAAGGGAAAAAGAGTGCAGCACGTGCTTTCAGTCCTAAGTTTATGACTTCCGAGTATCCGGTGTGCTGTTTCGTTGTCCCTCGGGCTGCATCCCTTCATAGTTAGATCGAGGGAGAAAAAGCAAAAGAAAGTTATTCATACCTTTAACAATAATATCGTTTTAGGTGTGCCACATTCCGATTTTGTTTTTCACCCGTGTCCGTCTTCATAGTTCGAGCCGATAAGAACCTTTTTCGGTTATTCCAAATTACTCGGGGCAAATAGTTTCCCTTCGTGAGGGTTCTTCGTATGAAGTGTGACCTTCCTCAATACCAAGTCCCCAATTTGAAAATGTCTGAGGTTTGTCCTCCGATTATAATACCTTTGCATCCTCTGTTTTTGTGCGGCTATCCGGATATGAGCAGCTTCCCTTCTTTCGTCCACGAGATCCAAATTGACGGTCATTGCTTCATGGTTCGAGTTCAACAAAATGTTATACTCCACCTTAACTGGGTTAAATTAGAGTACAACATATTGGTGATTCCTAAATTAATTAGCTAATTTAAGGAATCGCCACCTAATTAATTTAGAGGTGAATTAGGACACCTATCGATTACTTAATATTAACTCCATTTAAAGTCTACTAACCTAAAATTCTAGGTAAGGGTTCAATTAATCTAAAGGGAAGGTGTTAAGCACCCTTTAAGATCCGTATTAAAACGGTTAACCGACCGAACTTAAATTTATTAAAATAAAACTAAACTGGAAGTAAGAGTTGATATAAATGAGCATATTAATATCTAACTTATGGCAGTGATTAAATATCAAGAAAGGAAGGGCATAATGACGTTATTTTGGACTAAATATTTGACAATAGTGAACTCAACCATTTCAAAATGATTTTCCATTTTATGACTAAATCTAAACCTGCATTGCTTTGTAAAATCTGATTGCCAAACATTTCCGTGGAAAATTGATTTTTGTTTTCCTTTTTCCTTAGAAAAAATAAAAATAAAAAAAATCACCAAAGTTACCAATGACCTGCTATTTCAAAATCAGCTTTACCTAACACTGAAAAGGGGCCTCGGACTTAGCTAGACTAGCCTGGTTTCAGTCAAGTAAAGATTACTACCCGCACATCACGTAAATATCATTAAAACGAATTAAAACAAGAAGCAGACAGCATCAAAACCAACATAATATTCATAACAATAAAATGAAAGAGAGCTATGACGGGACATAAGCCATGTCTCCTCATCTCCCATTTAGTCTCTATTCGGAAATATCTCAAGAGAGAGAGCTAGGGGAACGAATGAAGAGTAGATGTAGCTTCCGGTTTAACAGCGACGTCGAGTCTCGAAACGAGACTCTTCGGCTCCATCGTTCATGCATGGCAAAGAAAGAATAAAAAGAAACGTGAATTAGCAAGTAGAATCTGCCATTGTCAATACCAAAGGAATGAAAAATAAATAATTTCAAGTGACCAACATATAGCTTGGAGTCTAAGAACACTTATGTAAATCTTATAATCACGAGACAAGTTATGTTTTGTAGGTGATATTTCCAGCTTACTCCACAATCATTAAACAACTTTCTTTATATTAACATACTTGCACTAACAAAACTCCATGACTTAGCACATTGATGATACATATAGGCACAAAACAGTTAGCATCAAATGATAGCGAAAAAAAAAAGAAACAAACTAAAACAATAATCTATAGCACATGTCATTTAACATTTAAACAAACCCAAAGAATAACTC
Source organism: Lycium ferocissimum (assembly GCF_029784015.1). Lineage (NCBI taxonomy): Eukaryota > Viridiplantae > Streptophyta > Magnoliopsida > Solanales > Solanaceae > Lycium > Lycium ferocissimum. The sequence goes on from NC_081350.1 coordinate 20,216,136, forward strand.
TGAACGGAAGCTAAGAATTAATATCTACAGGGAACATGGTGAAAAACATTAACACCTAAAACAGAGGCTACTATATCAACTAGAAACTTCCATGGTCTTAATAAATTTTGGTATACAGTTTTATATTTAAACAGTGGATTTATTTTATAAGCTAAGTTTAAACATAAGAATCTAATAAGATGTGTCTAAGCTTAACATTAAAGAGAAGATACGGCAAATAGTGTTAGGAAAATCTTAGCAGTTTGGTTACATACAAAAATCCAAAAGCAGTGTCTACAGGCCTGATGTTGAAACACAGAGACTATAATTTTAACAATCTTTTACCATTTAAACATTTGTCAACAGATCCAAACACGTGAAAACTAATATATGGTCTCTAACTCCACAAAAACAATACCCTAACATATGCATTAGATTTTGTATACGGACAAAGAAAATGACCACACCTATGACATGACTTCCTAAATGAAAGCAATGTTTAAACAGAAGAAGAATAAGAACAATGTCGGATTATTACCTTCCACGGGAGCAGTGAATGGGGCTTTGAGGACTTAGATCTATTCGCCTTCTAATGAAATCAAAACGAACAGAGATCGAGGGAGGAAAACACTAAAGTTACTTTGAGAGATAGTAGAAAAATATCAACAGCTTAAAATGAGAGAGTATTTTTTTTATGGTTCCCCCTCCAAAAAATAAAAAAATTCTTCGGCTGAAGCACAAAGAGGTATTTATAGGCAAACATTAGGGTTTTCGGATTTGAACTTTGAACAAACAAAGAGGGTCACGGACTGAGATTTTGGCTCCAAAGAGCCATTTGAAAAGAGTCAAATCTCTGAAAATACAGACTTCTTCAAAAGTTTTTTGGCTTTTTGCTTGACCAAATCGTGTGATAGAGATGAGAGAGGAAGATTTTGAAAACTTTCACCAAAATGGAGCTACAGGTTTTTGATTTAGGAGAGAGGAGACTAATTTTATTCATAAAAGGGAGAAAGAGACGTGGTGGTTGCTGGAAAAAGCCAAAATTATTTGGAACCCTACTTTGTTTCTAAGCTTTTCTTGGCTGAAGAGAAAGGCTGTTTAAGAGGGCCTTCATTTGGGTCAATGTAATTGTCGAATGGGCTGAATGTTTGAGGCTAAAATGGGCTGAATGTTTGAGGCTAAAATTTGGCTGAAATATACCCCTTTCCTCCTTCATTTTTGGGCTTCCTCATTATATAAATATCATAATTATCATACACATTATTCACTATATAATATAAGCTAAAGAAATCATATAAAATATTAATGAAGTGATAGTAAAGTTGATTATAACGGTATTAATTAGCATAACGACAATTATAGTATTAATAATACCAAAAACAATACTAACATATAGTGATAGCGATAATTAATGTAACTATACTAATAGTAATACTATTATTTTATTATTAATAAGAGTAATGATAATATTACTACCAATATAATAGTAGTAGTAAAATAGTAATAATCATAATAGGTAAAAATACATTATTAATGACTAGGAAGCTTAAAGAAATTATTTAGAGGAAAAGCGAGACAAAATTGGGTGTCAACAGCTTGTCCCTCTTTGACCGGAAATGATGAAAGAGTTTTCGGGCAAAGAAGTTGACGTAATAGCCAATTTTGTCCCGACCAACATATACGGCCTTGGAAGGATTGTAGTGACACAGAAGTTGGAAAGGTTATGTGATAGAAGGTTCTGCGAATGTTATAGGGTAAAAAGGGAAGTTGGAAAAAGTTATGGCCAAACTTAGTTTTCAAATCGTCTACGTATTTCGAGTTCAATAAGGATCAGGTAAATATGGCGTTGTCGATTTCAAAAATTGTCCCAGTGTCGAATTATGGAGAGGCTGGGTTAGGCGATTAAGAATTCAGAGAAAAGGACATGACCGAACTTGAAAGAATTTGAAATACCTACATATCCACGGATTTGTAGAAATGTAGTGAGGGAGTAGATCTTTAACCTCTTGCTGATGAGCTTAACTCAACTTTCAGCAGTTGCCCCAGTTCACTGCTTAAGGTTATGATCCACGAGTTGATGTGTGATACCATTTTAATCTTGCCATTTTCAAAAGGCCACAAGCTAAAAACAATAGTTAGCAATAAAGAAATATATATATGTAAATGAGACAGGGTTGAGGAAGTTTACACTTGTAACTCATGTTTCGGAAGTTGAATCCACATCATACTTTGGAGATGAATTGAATTTATGGCTTCCACTTGAAGAAGAAATTAAGTCGACATCCACATTTACTTTAACGAAAGCTAAATCCACATCCACGTCTGTTTTTAAGGAAAGCTAAAACCATGATGACGCCCATTTTTAAGGGGAGCTAATTTATGACCATATTCAAGCCCATATGTACAAAATCCACTGTGCGTAAATATTAATCCACGTCCTTATCCACGAAATCCATGCCCACATCATAAAACTCATAATGTAGAAAAATGAATTCATTTCCACATCCACAAAAATCCACTATGCACAAATATAAATCCACATCCACGTCCACATTCCACGGTACAAAAATATAAATCCACATCCACTTCCACAAACTTTAAGTGCAAAGAGATAAATCTACTTCCACGTCCACAAGATCTATAATGTAGAAAATAAATCCACGTCTATGAAATTCACTGTGCTGAAATTTAAGTCCACGTCTATGCCCAAAATCCACAATGCAAAAACATAAATTCATGTCCACTTCCACGAACTTTATAATGTAGAAATATAAATCTACATCCACATCCAAGAAGTCATTAGTGTGAAATTATAAATCCATGTCCACTTTCACAAAATTTATAATGCAAGAAAGATAAATACACGTCCATGTCCACAATGCTTATAATGCAGAAAGATATATCTACGTCCACGTCCACAATATCCACAACACAGAAAATAAATCCACGTCCACACAATCCACGATATTGAAATATAAATCCATGTCCGCTCTCACAATTTGTAATGTAGTAATGTATATCCACGTTTATGTCCACATCCACAAAATCATTCGTGAAGAGATATAATTCCACATCCTAATCCATGTCCCGTTGTGACGGAAGTTAAATCTACAATTGTCCCCCCGATTTGACATATGATGCAAGATTTCGATCCTGTCATCTCATTAAATACCACATTCTAAATAGAACTTGTTAGCAACTTGAAATAAATAAATACGTACAAAGTGATGACAAAATTGAGGAATTTAAACCAATAACAGGTGACCATGCCCGTATCCACTTTGAAGAAGGTTAAATCCACGATCATGTGCCTTTGATCCATCGAGAAATGCCACGAGCTAAAACAACTGTTAGTGATAAGAGTATGTAAATAGCTGGGTTTGAAAGAATTTACGCTCACAGCCCTTAGTTGAGAAGATAAATTCATGTCCACTGTTACGATCAAAATTTCATGAAGAGTGGAACAAAGTCCACCGTTTAGCGCAAGCTAAATTTACATCCACATTGAAGAATATTTACCTTTTGAAGAAAGCTAAATCTTTGATCACGTCCATAATTAAAATTTGAAGAAGAGTCAAATATGCGCCACATCCATGTTAATTGAAACCTGTCTCATCAAAGAAAAATTATGAGTTTAAAAGAAAATTGGTTGATTTGTGCATATCGGGGAACTTGGTCCTTGAATTGATTCTTGTCTCGGTCGCGTCCACATTCTTCGAGGCCCCACCAGATATTTTGCTTTGCTAAGGAGTTTCAGTAATAAGTAATAAAGAACGTCTTTTGAAATTAAGAGTAATGAGATTTGGATGACTTCGAAAGGAAATACTCAGTGGCTCTAATAGATAAAATGATTGTGAAGACTCGAATTCGACCTTATCAACATTTCTAGAAAGATATGAACGGACTTTTTTTTAAAATCGTTGAACATTTAAGACCACTTTTGTGCTACTTCTAAAAAAAATTGCCCCAGTTTCTAGTCCCGGAGGCGCTTGGTTCTAGACAGTTGAAAAGTGAGAAATTATAATGAAAATTTTTGGAAGCGATTTGACCGATTTCCAAAAATTTGTCCCAGTTTCAAGATACTAGGACATATGAATTTCAACAATGGGAAGACCAAAACTTTACATAAAAATCCTTATGTATCTCATAGGGACTAAAATGGTCGGACAAACCAAAGACATTGAAATTTTTAAATAGAGGGGCCGAACCCACCTTGGGTTGCCTACATATCCCAAAGGAATCAGGCCAGACGTAGTTCGTGGATAAAAATAAGAACTTTTTAAGTTTTTTTTTTTTTTTTTTAATTTAAATAAAAGGTAAGCCGAACCCGATATGGGTTGCCTACGTATCCAAAAGGAAATCAGGCCACACGTAGTTCACACATACAAAATGAAGACACCGACATGTTTTAAAAGGAGTGGCCGAACCCGATGGGGCTGCCTACGTATCCAAAAAGAAGTCAGGCCAAACGTAGTTCAATTACAAGAAATGAAAAATACTAAATTAGAAAGGCCGTAACAAACATAGAGGCGACATGACAAATCAATGACCTCCTTTTTCCTGACTTTCTCGAGTGCCTGTGCTTCGACCCATTTAGAGAAATAATCAGTCGTAAGTAAGATAAATTGCGTCTTACCTGGGGCCTATGGCAAAGGTCCCACTATATCTATGCCCCATTTCATGAATGGCCATGGGGAGATGACCGGATGAAGCTCTTCCCCGGGTTGATGTATTGACGGGGCTTGCCTTTGGCATTCGTTACATTTTTGAACGAAGGTTTTAACATCCCCCTCCATTTCGTTCCAGTAGTATCCTGCTCTGATCAACTTGAGGACCAATGAATCGGCTGCCAAATGGTTTCCACAAGTGCCCTTGTGAACTTCCCTCAGAATGTAGTCGGTTTCCCCTGGTCTTAGGCATCTCGCCAAGGGGCCGTGGAATGATCTTCGGTACAACTGGCCATCGACCAAACAAAATTTAGCTGCCTTGGTTCGGAGGGCTCTTGATTCCTTAGCATCAGATGGTAGCTTCCCGGTTTGGAGATAGGCTAAGTATTTGTTCCTCCAATCCCAAGTGAGGTTAGTCGAGTTTATCTCGGCGTGGCCGGTCTTTATGACTGATTTTGTCAACTGTACCACAGCTCCGGAGGTGAATTCTTCCGATTCGATCGAAGATCCCAGGTTTGCCAGGGCGTCTGCTTCATTATTTTGATCCCGGGGTACGTGTTCCAAAGTCCACTCCTTGGGCGGCGAAGGACAACCTGCAACTTCTCTTGGTATCTCCGCATTCTGTCATCTTTGATTTCGAAGGTTCCGTTCGTTTGGTTGACCACCAAGAGAGAATCGCACTTGGCCTCTATGATCTCGGCTCCCAAGCTTTTAGCCAGTTCTAAACCTGCAATCATAGCCTCATACTCGGCTTCGTTGTTAGTTAAATCAGCAGACCTAATATATTGTCTTATTATGTCATCTGAGGGGGGATTGAGAACGATCCCTAACCCAGACCCCTTCACATTAGACGCACCATCCGTGTGAAGGGTCCAGACTACCGTGCTAGTCCCCGAGGCAAAAAGCATTTCTTTGTCGACCTCGGGGATCATGGTCGGTGTGAAATCAGCCACGAAATCCGCCAATATTTGGGATTTGATCGCAGTTCGGGGTTTGTATTCAATATCATACCCGCTAATCTCCACAGCCCACTTTGCTAGTCGGCACGAGAGTTCGGGTTTATGCATGACGTTCTTAGGGGTACGATGTTACGACGCATATGGGATGACAACTCGAAAGTAAGGGTTTCAATTTTCTAGATGCACTTAATAAAGCCAAAGCGAGTTTTTTCAAATGCGGGTACCTGGTTTCGGCGTCACCGAGAGTTCTACTTACATAGTGTCGGATACTGCGTACCATTCTCCTCTCGAACCAGGACACCGTTCACCACAATCTCGGACAACGCCAGGTATAGATACAACTGCTCGTTCACCTTTGGTGTGTGGAGTAGAGGTGGACTTGATAAGTATCTTTTGAGTTCTGCCAAGGCCGCCTGACATTCGGGGGTCCACGCAAAATCAATCTTTTTCTTGAGCAACGAGAAGAAACAGTGACTCTTATTCGAGGATCTGGAGATGAATCGGCTCAGGGCAGCTATCCGTCCCGTTAATCTCTGTACATCTTTAATGTCGTTTATCACAATGATATCTTCAATTGCCTTTATCTTATCCGGATTGATTTCGATTCCCCGATTTGACACCATGAATCCGAGAAACTTGCCCGATCCGACTCCGAAGGCACATTTTTTCGGGTTCAGCTTCATGTTGTGTTTTCTTAATATGCTGAAAGTTTCCTGCAAAAATTTCAAATGGTCCTCTGCTCGCAGGGACTTAACGACCATGTCATCTATATAAACTTTCATGGATCTCTCTATTTGGTGTTCAAACATTCGGTTGACTAGACGCTGATAGGTGGCACCGGCATTTTTTAAGCCAAAAGGCATTACATTATAACAATATGTGCCGAACCTAGTTATGAAAGAGGTTTTTTCTCGATCCTCCGGGTCCATTTGTATTTGGTTGTACCCGGAATATGCATCGAGAAAACTCGCCGTGTCGTGACCGCCGGAGCGTCGATCGCGATCGTCTTGGGCAAAGGAAAGGAATCCTTTGGGCGTGCTTTGTTTAAATCTTTATAATCTACGCACATTCTAAACTTATTCCCCTTTTTAGGCACTACTACAACGTTAGCTAACCAATCTGAGTATTTTACCTCTCGAATGGACCCTAAATTAAGGAGCTTGGTTACCTCGTCCTTGACGAATACATGTTTTACCTCAGGTTGTGGCCTTCGCTTTTGTTTGACCAGGGGAAACTTGGATCCAAGCTCAACTTGTGTGTCGTCACGTCTGGTAGAATACGTATCATGTGTAAATGGGACTAAGCAAAGCAGTCTGAGTTAATTTTAAGAAACTCAATAAATTCTTTCCTGAGCTCGGGGGTTAACCCCGTGCCCAGGTATACTTTCTTTTCTGGTAGATGGACGAACAGTGTGACTTGCTCGAGTTCTTCAACGGTGGATTTGGTGGCGTCAGAATCATTGAGCACCACAAAGGTTCTCGGTATTCCGAATTTTAACTCTTCGTCTAGCGTGTCTCCGTTCTGATCTTCTGAAGATTTTGGGATCGGGATCTGTGATTGCTATTTGTCATTCTTCCCTTCACTCCAATTTGGCGCTTTTATAGTCTTAACAGATTCTTCAACCGCGAACATTTCTTTTGCGGCCTGCTGTTCACCACAGACGGTTTTGATACCTTCTGGAGTCGGGAATTTCAATACCTGATGCATAGTCGAGGGAACCGCTCTTACGAGGTGAATCCACGGGTCCGCCCAAGAATGCATTATATCCATATCTCCTTCGTCACTTAAAATTTCGTCTGTTCGCGTAGTTCCGCCATGCGATCGGTATAGTGATCTCACCCTTAGTCGTTTCGCATGCCATATTGAATCCATTGAGGACCCGTATGGTCGGCACGATCTGATCTAGTAGTCCCAGCTATTTGATGACTCTCCATCGGATGATATTAGCCGAGCTACCTGGATCAATCAGCATAGGTTTAATTCTAAAATTATTGACAAGGACATATATTACCAGCGCATCATTATGCAGCTGGGCGATGCCTTCCATGTCCTCGTCATCGAACGTGATGGGGCAATCGGGGTCATCGTTTCAGATACGCTTTTCTCTCGTTATGGAAATTTTCGTGCGCTTCATAACCGATCCCATGGGAATGTCAGTTCCTCCCATGATCATGTGTATCACCTGATGGGGCTATTCCGGCCTATCCTGTTTGTTGGAATCCAGGTTTTTAAAATGAGTTTTTGCTCGTTTACTTAGGAATTCTCGAAGATGCCCCAAATTGAACAGATGGGCGACCTCCTCCCTTAGCTGTCGACAATCCTCGGTTCGATAGGCGTGAGTATGATGATACTTACAAATAAGACTTTTGTCCCGCTTCTCCGGGTCAGATTGGATTGGCCTCGGATGCCTTGTTTCTTTGTTTTGGATAACGGTACGCCGCTAAAGTTGCTACATCGACGCAAAAGTTGTACTCGGATAACCTTGGAGTTTCTCTGTTTCCCGGAGCTCTATCGACAACATTTCTGTTTACCAAACCACGGTTATTTTGACCTCGATCATTCCTTCGATCGTTTCTCCTATCATTCTTGCCCGATTCGCTGTTACGCCTATTCCCCCTTCGATCGAGGGGGTACGGCTGGTATCTGTCATATGACGATCTGGAATCTCGATCTATCACATGACGATCTGGAATCTCGATCTATCATTTTCCTTGAGCGATCACCTCCTTTACCGGAGTGCCATGACACTGAAGCGGCCCTCAAAATCTTATCGTCTTCGACCCTGATTTTCGACTGATATCTGTTATGCACATCAGCCCAGGCGATTGCCGGGTATTCTATCAAGTTTTGTTTAGTTCCATAGATATGATCGAGCTTCTCGAGTTAAGCCCTTAGGTGAAAGCCTGAACGGCCCAATCGTCAGTAACTGGAGGTAAGTCCATGCGCTCCGTTTGAAATCGAGCCACAAACTCGCGGAGGGTCTCGTCATCTCGTTGCTTGACGTTGAATAAATTTGACTTTCGGGTTTCGACCTTGATAGCCCCGGCATGGGCCTTAACGAAAGCATCAGCGAGCATGGCAAATGAATCAATCGAGTGCTCGGGCAAGTTATGATACCAAATCATAGCTCCCTTCGACAGAGTTTCCCCGAATTTCTTAAGTAGCACTGATTCGCTTTCGTCATCGGTGAGGTCGTTGCCCTTGATAGCGCACGTATACGCAGTCACATGCTCATTTGGGTCCGTTGTCCCATTGTACTTCAGGATATCGGGCATGCGAAATCTCTTGGGGATTTTCATCGGTGCCGCACTTGGCAGAAACGATATTTGAACAAACTTTTTCAAATTCGGTCCCTTCAACGCTGGCGAAGCCCCCGGGATTTGATCGACCCTCGAGTTGTAGTTCTCCACCTTCTTATCGTTCGCCTCTATCTTCTTTTCACCGGATTCGACCCGTTTGGTCAATTCTTCGAGCATTCTTATCAATTCGGTACTTTGTCCGGGGTATCCCTCGTTACCCCGTGAGGCATGTCTTTCCTCCGTATCCGATGGGGCAACATCGGGTGCCCACTCTCGATTTTGCAATTGCACTATGATCTCTTGCTGGGCCTGCAACTGAGCCATGGCCATGTCTAACTGGTTTTGGAGCTGTTGCAGCATGGCCCCGTTGTTCTCACCGACCGGTACGTTGCCCACCGATGACCCGACTTGAGCAGGATTAACGGGGGGCGCGTTGTTGTTTGGTACGTCCCCGTCGTCATGCTCATGATGGCTTGGTTCCACTTGGAAGTTGACAGAATAGGAATCCGACATTTCCGACATACCTGAAATCAAACCCTAAAGAACAAGTGTAAAATATCTAGTGTGACCAGAATGTTATATTGAACCGCCACTACTATCTAAGGCCCCACGGTGGGCGCAAACTGTTTAACCTTAAAATGTAGAACAGTTAAATTTATACGGGATGCCAAAGATATGTGGCTAAATTCAATTAAAGATTAAATAGCGAGATATGTCAAGAAAGTGAACAAAGAATCAGATCTAACCAAATGCTAGATACGTATGGCCTCGGGTATAGAAACCGAGGTCGATACCTTTTTTGTTACAAGCTCTCACGAGGTATAAATAAAATGAAACTCAAGAACAGATGGGAACTGATTTGATAAGATTCTTATGATTGTTGATGTAAACTATGTCTTTCCTTGCTATTGCCAACCCCTTTCATGAATGATGACCTCCTTTTTATATAGTAGAGGAGTTTCAACCCTAGTACAATTCTAAATAAAGCAAGTAAATCTGGTGACAGTTATATTGCCGAGATCGACGTCGAAATATCCGGGTGAGGATGGATATTTCAGTCTCCCGTTTATGGCAGTCAATCACCCCTCCTTTATCGCCTTATCCTGGCCCGAGCTCGAGACCTCATTCCCGGTGAGACGGTCGTATTGTGACCGAGCATAACTATGACGACGGGAAACCGAGCGTGCCTGTGTCCTCGGTTTTATCCGTATACACACCCCTTTTCCATTTTCTTTCTCTTTCACTTTGTTGATGGTATATGTTTGCACCTCCAGAGTTTCATTCTCTAACTCGGTTGAAATTGCTAAAATATTATTTGTTCCAAGGAAAGATGTGGTGAAATCAACCATTGATTCCAAAGAAGTGGCGCAATATCTCTTCTCTCCATTACCCGTCGGGTCCTCGCACATTTTAATTGTTTTGTTGATCATTTTAGCACCTTCCGAGTCCTTATCAATGGAGAAGTGATTAAGAATTTCTTCAATTTTATCCGATGAAAAGGGGATAGATTCTGCAACTTTGCGAGGCAAAAAGGAGCCGAGTTATAGTTTTTGAGAGACGGAAGATTCATTTTCTTCCCTTGCCGTAAATTTGTTTCAAAGAAATAAGGGGTGTCGGAAGGTTTTCATTAATATCTTTCGACGTAATTTCAGAAGCTCGCCTTAGCCGCCGGTCGATGCCACTCTGAACCTACTCCATATGGTTGGCATAATTTCTGAAGCTAGCCCTCAGCCGCTGGTCGATGCCACGCCGAACCTACTTCATATGGTTGGCGTAATTTCTGAAGCTCACCCTCGGCCGCTGGTCGATGCCACTCCGAACCTACTCCATATGGTTGGCGTAATTTTTTGAGCTCGCCCTCGGCCGCTGGTCGATGCCACTCCGAACCTACTCCGTATGATTGGCGTAATTTTTTAAGCTCGCCCTCGGCCGCTGGTCGATGCCACTCCGAACCTACTCCATATGGTTGGCGTAATTTTTTAAGCTCGCCCTCGGCCGCTGGTCGATGCCACTCCGAACCTACTCCGTATGGTTGGCGTAATTTTTAAGCTCGCCTCGGCGGCCGGGTCGATGCCACTCCGAACCTACTCCGTATGGTTGGCGTAATTTTTTAAGCTCGCCCTCGGCCACTGGTCGATGCCACTTCGAACCTACTCCATATGGTTGGCGTAATTTTTTAAGCTCACCCTCTGGTTGGCGTAATTTCTGAAGCTCACCCTTGGCCGCTGGTCGATGCCACTCCGAACCTACTCCATATGGTTGGCGTAATTTTTTAAGTTCGCCCTCGGCCGCTGGTCGATGCCACTCCGAACCTACTCCATATTGTTGGCGTAATTTTTGAAGCTAGCCCTCGGCCGCTGGTCGATGCCACTCTGAACCTACGCCATATGGTTGGCGTAATTTCTGAAGCTTGCCCTCGACCGTTGGTCGATCCCACTCCGAACCTACTCCATATGGTTGGCATAATTTGTGAAGCTCGCCCTCGACTATGTGAATGATGAAAGACATTCATACAGAAATGATTAATTAATGCACCAGCTATGTGATGTAATGCATTATGCATCCATAGTTATGTTGCTTAATAATACTCCATTTGTCCACTTTATGTGACACAATTACTATTTGGAGAGTCAAAAAGGTTTTTCTTTCACCACAATTTTTTAAACTGTCTTTAAAATATTTTGAATTAGTTATTGTGACTTATAGTAATTTTTAGATCTATGAATTTTATTTCAAAAAAGCATCAAGAATGTATGTCCGAAATCAATGAAACATTAGATAGTTTGCTTTTCGTATTCCGAATCATTCCACATAAAATGGGACAAAGGGAGTAATAATAATAATAACAACAACAACAAGAAGAAGGTTGTATAATAACAACAATAATAATAACAATAATTAAAATTCTTGTTGTCATAAAATAACATTGTGATAGTAGTTTTATAGCTACAATAGTAATGATGATGACGATATTGATAAAATAGGTCAATGAAATTAAAGTATTAGTTTTACTTCTGAAAGTGCACGATGTTGCTAACCATGAGGAATTATCAAGAGTTTGTCATTTGTGTATATACACACACACTTTACCCCCTCAGAATTAGTTGAGTTGAAGACTAATTAATTACCTGCAGAATATTGTAAGGCATCCTTAATGGGTTTGGGCATGGGAGTGTTGGGCAGTTTCACTTGCCAATAGACCTCAGGAGATAAATTAGCTGCATGACTTGCTACAAAAGCAAGCTTTAACAACAAATAATATTCATCAGCTTCTTAGTTATCATAATACTTTGCATCTTTGCTTTGCAGATGATATTGTTTGAGTAGCAAAAGTAAATGTTACTTCCTGTTACACTATTATTGATATTCTAGACCCTTTTTCTCAGATAACAGGTCAAAAGATAAATTAGCTGCATGACTTGCTACAAAAGCAAGATTTTTAGCAACAAATAACAACAAATAATAGTCATCAGCTTCCTAGTTTTCCTAATACTTTAATATTAGTTCAATTTATAAGAAAGCAACTCACAAAAAGAAGTGTGAATAAGAAATGGTGATGCAACTCCATTGAACTTGTAACTATACTCAAGAGAATAGCCAAAGGATTAGAGCTAGGCTGATGAGGTGCTCTGAAGTAAAATACAGCCCTATTTATAAGGGTTTGCAAGGGCTTTTTTGGAAATTTGGAATAAATATAAAAGTTATAGTTATCCAACCTTATTAAACACTACTAGTACTATTTGAGAGAGAGGTTCTTTCTATGGCTGATAAATGTACTCTCTCTTTCTCTCGAATGATTGTCCTATTTTATTTGTTGAGGGTTAGATTATGTGATGTATTTTTATTGGGCATAATATTTTTAAAAAATCAAAATTTATGATTTAAAATAAGTTGTAAATATGTATATGATTATAAATTATCTCATTAGGAGCAAAATAAAAAATAAAATTTCTTTGAATATAAAAATGTGTTATTCTTTTTGAAAAAATTAAATAATAAAAATATATCACATAAATTGAGACAAAAATAATAATACTATAATTTTTGATTACTTGACTTCTTATCAAAGATTTAACTTATTCTTATCCGTTTTACTTCTTTATTTTCTATAAAAATGATTTTGTATATCATAGTACAAAAGTCACTTATAACATTTGAAACAAGCGCATATATCATAATAAAAAATCACAACTAGATTTAATTGTAAGAAACAATGATACAGATTGCTTATACATTTGAAAAATTCCTAGATATGTCTCCAAGAAAAAATTTCCAGCTAAATTTACAGAAATATATTCCCATATAAACTTACGGTAAACCCCTTGCAAAAAATTTAGGAGAAAAAGAATCTTAAGCAAATCTAAAGCTATAAAATTCTAGGTAAATTTCCAAGCCAAAGAACAACTAAATCCCTAGGAATTATTTCCATGTAAATCTACAACTAAGTGACTAACTGAACCCAGAAAAAATAATCCTTATTAAAAATTTCAGGTAACCAATAAAATGTTAGGTAAATATTTCCTGATTAAATTCCAGGCATTTTCCCAGTTAAATAAATCTCCAGGTAGCAAAAAGTCCTAGAAAAAAGGATCCCTCAGACACTCTAGATAATTATTTCTTTCAATTTTGTGTTTGTATACCTAATGATATACATGTGAAAATATTTCTTGCGGATAGTTTTGTAAGTAATTGTTTCACACTTAGTTGAACTTACTTACATCTTCCTATCAAATTAAAGTTTTTCCGCAGGTATATATTCTTGAACTCAAGATTTTCTTTAATTTTCGCATTAAACCCTTAGGAATTTCCTATGATAAAAATTTTGAAATAAAATCCTCATCTAAATCTCGCTTTTCTTGTAGTATGAATTTTTATGTAGTTAATGTAAATATTTTACTACAACACTAATATAGTTTAATTGCTTAAAGAGAACTACTATCATATTTTCTAGGTTATCAAATCATTTTTAGTGTATGCACTTTAATTATACTAGTTGATATTTAAATGCTACGATTGTATGGATATTTCTTTACATGATATGTCTATAAAACATTATACTCCATTTGATAACTAAAGGAGTCATTTGGTGTCAAGGATTAGAATAATAATAATAATAGTACTAGAAAACATGGAATTAACTACGGAATTTATTGGTAATTCCCAGCTAATTCGTCGCTAAATAACTCCTAGCTAATTGAATTTTCTTATAATTCATCGCTAATTCATAACTAAATGGGGTTAGCATGAAAATTTTATTGTTTAGCTATGAAATTTTGTTTAGCGATTCTGGATAAAATGTATGATTATTTTACCCTATATTTGGTCGAGATTTCTTGCTTGATATAAATAATTACAAGATCAGTTAAATCGTAATTTTAGTACTAGCCGACAGAAACTTAAAATATCGTGAATACCTAAGACCCACCTCATTAATGAATTTTTGTACGATGACATGAATTTCTCCGGTACACGAAATAATACTGTTTTGGCATCGACATTCGAAAAATATCCACATTATTATATATACTCCCTCCGTCCCATATTAGTTGTGGACATTACTATAAATATATGTCCCAAAATACTTGTTCACTTACAAAATTAATATAGAATTAATTAAGTCTACTTTGCCCGTAATATTTTTTTTAAGTAACCAGTATTGATTAGAGGACAATTAATTGGAGAGAGATAAGATAATGTAGTAAAAATACACTTTTATTTATGAATTCTTAAAGGGCGTATAAAGGGGAAAGTCACTACAAGAAACTATAGAAATGACAACAACTCTTTGGCAACAAAAATAATATTGTTAGTAAAATTTAATATTGGGCAACAACTTAGTTTTATTGTTGGCATATATGATGAAACTTTTGAAAATGAATTTTTTTTTTGTTGCCAAATAATTTAATTTTGTTGCTATAGTATTAACCATTGTTGCAAAAAGTAATTTTGGCAACAATAAAAAAATTGTTGCACGTTGTTGCAATAACAGCTGATGGGAAAAGTTTATGCAACAACAAAAAAAATATTGTTGCCAAAAGTACTTTTTGCAACAATAGTCAATACTATTGCAACAAAACAAAAATTATTGGCAAATGTCTTCTTTCTTGTAGTGAGTGGACAAATAATTTGGAACAAAGGAGTACTAGTTTTAATGTAGGCGCGTTGTGCGTGTCTCTTGTGCTAATGAGAAAAAGCTTTTAAAATTAATATAATATTATTCAAACAGTGTATTTGCCTTCTACTAGAAAAAAGTAACAACAAAGTGCAATTTGTAAAATTATAACATTTCTAAGGAATTAATAATCGGCTAAAATTATATAGAAATAAAAAAAGACTTCTAAACCTAAACGAAGTTCGAAGTTATCGAAAGGTTCCTAATCTTAGGTTAGAAGTTATAATTCTTTAGCAATATCCATTTATCTTCTAAAAAGTAGTGTATTATTGTTAGGTTCTTTACAATTTTTTTTTGTTACATAATTCAAGTAAGGAAGGATTTAGTACATAAAATTTAATTGATTTCGAAATTTTAAATATTATAGAGATAATGAAAGTACTATTTCAAGGTACTTGATTTACGCGCATATACCTATATCAATGAGTATATATTTTAAAAATTAAATAAATATTATTAAATAATGTGTTTGAGTTATAAAATAAAAATATAAAAAAAAGAGCGTAAGTTTTTGAAAATGATTAATGATGATCATATTTAGCTATATCAACAAAGGAAGAAATCCTAGACACATACCTTAATATAAACAATGATAGGATAAAACTCTAAAATAAAATAATTTAACCCCAATTTCGATCAACTCATAACTTCTTCCTTTGTGCCTTACACTTACAAGAATGCCATAAATAGTTTGAATTTACCAAAATTTGAAATGGATACAATTTTGGTTGAACTCAGGTTCCACTATAAGCTAAAAGCTAAAGTTTAGTACAATTAATATAAGATAATATTAATCATTTTTCTCATCTAATAATTATACCGAGCTTTCAAACATACTTGATATTAATTGTGATTAATGGACTATTGTCGTCATTCACAAAAGAGTTTTAACTCTGTTTAATATTTGAGCTTGCACCAATATTCTCTCAACAAACTTTAAGAACTAAATGATATTTCCATATTCAAATTTCTAACATTTGATTAAACTTATCCGAAATATAGCATATTTTTCCTCTTACCATTACATTTCCATCTCGATTTTTCATCACATATCAAAGTTCCAAATAAAGTTCTATCGTTTTTTTCCTTCAAAACCAATGGATTTGTATCATTCAGATCTTTCTGCAGTATATTAAAATTATTATATCACGTCTTAAACTTTAGCTGACGTGATTGACGCCCAATTTTTTACCTGTATGCTTAGTGGATCCTAGTTTAATTAGCTAAAGCTATTACTGATTAGCCTACAAATGAGAGCTAATAAAGTCTTTATTTAATACTGTCCGTAGTCTGGATATAGAATCTAATGTTAACATGTCTATTAATCAGGTCAAATTCTTTAACAAGTCATGAGCCTCTAAAGATTTAAGTGAGAATATCTGGTTAGCGGGGCATCCCCAAAAATGAATAACATGTCTAAAAATAATGAAATCTGAAAAGAATTAGTTACCACTAAAAGGAATTAATTGAGCTTAAAAACTGGATATATACTGTCCGTCTCTAGCCACGAGTCCTATTACCCTGCAGTTTTAACACCTGCCACACGAAGTAGGCAAGCTGAACGGTCCTTTAAGTATGCACTGAACAATTTTGATCCTTTAAGTTTGTCAAAACTTAATTCTTGTAGTCTCCGTTAAATATTTACTGAACTCTATCTGTTAGATTTGACGAAAAGTATAAAGGAAAATAGAAATTAGCGGAAACTCAAGTTTAAAGGTATAATTTTTGTAATTTTTGCTATTTTTAATTTATTTCTAGAGTCTGGTGTAACTTTTTAATAAGGTGTATTTTCTGCTATGTTTTTATATCTCTTTAGTGTTTTATGCAGTTTTTTGTATTGCATATTTTAGGATTTGATGAAACTTTTTTGATATTTATGCTTTTTCTAAATAATTCTGTAAAATCTAATGAGCATAAATTATTAAACATTTGACCAAAATAAAAAATATTAATTTTTGGCAACGTCAAGGACCAAAACTTTTCAATACGTGTCTAAGAGGTACCATTTTTGTCATTTTTTCAGAAACAAACAGTGAGATTTAAATTCCAACTACCAAGTAATGCACAATCTTAATGAGGAAAAAGAAAGTAGGTCAAACAGCATCTATGGAAATGGAAAACCTGTACTACAGGGCATGTGATTCATTTGTTACAATTATTAGTGACAAATAGCGACTGCTCCAATATCATGAGTCATGTGTTACAATTATTTCTATTACGAGCACTAGTGATTCTAACACACGGGCCCTAACACAAAAATTACATTTACTGTTGTTTTTAAATTTTTTTGGCTTTTACTCTTTCGTAAGTCATGTGAAGCATTCTTTTGTTTCTATTTATAAGTCATAATTTATCTTTAATTTGTTTCAAAAAATTAAAAATATAATATATTTTAATATTTATAAATATTGAATTTCTTTTCATATAAAGAAAATGAGAAAAACCCCTAAATTATAGTATTACATTTCATTAGCGCGTGTGATTATTAATCATTCTCATTTCTCTATTTGCAACTTAAATGTATGAAGTTTTCACCAATATACTCTGACTTTAATATTCATAATAAGCTCGTAAATCAAAAAATATATACACCGGGTAGAAAATTCAATTATGCATTTTTAAATCTCATCTTTTAAAAACAGTGTATGTAACTTCATGTCTTAATCTATACAGTATGCATAACTGTCATGATAATTTCTTGCTGATGTGATAGTTGCACTAATGTGTAAAAACTTCTCTCATCTATCTAACTACATGTATTTCATAATAGTAGCATTTTGTATTACAAAATGAAAATCTTGTTTCTTTCACTTTTTCGTATTCTCCAGCATGTATCCTAAAGTTAAAAATTTATAGTAGTGATTTCAGTTGTTTATAGTTTATTATTTAAAGTTTTTATATAATTTAATATTATATTTTAAATTTTTTACGTTGAATTCATGTTAAAATGTAGAGCTTTATTTTCATAAAATTCTTTTGTGCAAATAACATAACAGTACATGAAAGGAACAATTCATTTTTGAACTAGCTCGGCATGATTTCTTAGCCAAATCTGGAATTAAGTTGATAAAAGAGTTGTACCATCCACCTTGCTTATTACTTGATTCCAGGGGCGGATTTAGCTAATTATATGGGAGTTCCCAGGAACCCCCATGTATTTGTGCGGATCCTGTATTTGTATTGAAAAATTCAGCAAATATATAAAAAATACTATTTGGGAACCCATTAATAAAGTGTGTTGTTAGTCCAGTGGCAACAAAGAACTCTTAAAGCTTTGCTTCTTTTGGTCAAGGGTTCGAATCCCTTGGTCACCTATAGGTCTTTGCTTTGTCTCTTTATTTTTTTCAGTTTGAAATTGGGTACTTAACCCACAGTATCAAATCCTGGATCGCTCGCTTCAAAGTGGCGAAGCGTACATTTTTTTAAGGGTGTTCAAGATTTGAAAGAGTAAATAACTTGATTTTGTTGATAAGTGGGTTATTTGTTATGTTATTCAACTAAGCGATTCTCCCATGAACGATCCTAACATTTATTTCTAATCGAGATTTTTTTTCTTTTTTCTATTGCATTACTTTTATTAATGAAATATATGGACTATTGTTTAAAGTGAAATACTGGTTGAACAAATGAGCGGGTCTAGATTTGTACTCAACACTGACCAGACAATCAAAGAGAAAGAGATAACCAAAAAAAATAAAAGAGTAAGACTTATTTCGATTTCAGTTTTGGGTATAAAGTTGTTTATCGACTTAGTTTTTTTTTTTTTTTTTTTTTGTTAGGGAAAATTTCAGAAATATACAAGTTGGTCACTTACATTGCAAAAATATAGCCCAAAACTTACATTACAAAAAATAGCCCAAAATATACAAACGTATACAGACATATACAAACATATGCAAACACTTATACCAACATATACAAACATATACAAAGGCAGAGAGGGAGAGAGAGAGAGAGAGAGAGAGAGAGAGAGAGAGAATGAGAGAGAGAAAAGTTTGGATCATTTTTTGTAAGAATTAAAAAAAAAAAAAAAAGAGTCAATTTTGGTAGAATTGTTGACCCAATTAACATACAGTGTAATTTTTTCTTTTTTTTTTTTTTCCGTCGAAAGTGCATCCTATGTTGGATAAAAAAAAATTAATACGACTGATATCTATATAATAACATGTTTCAAAAATAAAACAAGTTATTCATATATATAACTCTTTATTGACAAAAATTGTAATATCAAGAAAGTTGAGAAATATTTAAGAATCTTAGATAAATTAAAACAATTGTAAGAATGCTAATGCAGTTGACATGTAATTCATTAATGTATGTGTCCACAGCTGAGCAGTGTAGCCTGTGATTTATGCGAATCAAATCTGTCAAATAAAACAAAATAGCATTGTGGAGAGTGCATCCTATGTTGGATAAAAAAAAATTAATACGACTGATATCTATATAATAACATGTTTCAAAAATAAAACAAGTTATTCATATATATAACTCTTTATTGACAAAAATTGTAATATCAAGAAAGTTGAGAAATATTTAAGAATCTTAGATAAATTAAAACAATTGTAAGAATGCTAATGCAGTTGATATGTAATTCATTAATGTATGTATCCACAGCTGAGCAGTGTAGCCTGTGATTTATGCGAATCAAATCTGTCAAATAAAACAAAATAGCATTGTGGAGAGTGCGCGAGTCTCGAACTCGGAACCATTCGGCGGAAAATGAACACCCTTAGCCATTGCATCAAAGACTTGATTGTAATGAGGTTGTTCAACGTCACATATATATCTGTTTTAAACAGAACTTGACCTATATACACAATGTAATTTTCCGACGAAGGGTGTTCATCACCACCCTTCGGTGGCTATAGCTCCGCCCCTGCTCTGCTTGATTCCCAATTGAACCCAGTTGATAAGATACTGTAACTCAATACGCTCTTTTTATCTAATAGGCGGGAGTTAAAACTTTACATATGTTCTTTTAAAACCCAATCTGTCAAATATTGAGACATCATTAAAATTTGAAACAATGCATTTTAAAGGTTGTGAATGGGACCCATAAGTTTAACAGAAAACCCAAGCAAATGTAGAGAAAACATAATATCTGAAATGTGAATGGTCTGGGACCCACAAGTGAAAAGCATTGTGGCGTAAAAATGCTGAAGTGCAGCCTTTTGGCTTACACAGGTAATCTCGAAAATACTATTGAGAGTGAGGGCTTTTTGGTCAATTCACACTGACCTGAAGCCAGTGGCAGAGCCACACTGTGCCGAGGGTGTTCATCCGAATCCCCTCGGCGGAAAAAAACACTGTTTTACAATGTTAAAATTATTTTTTTATGTATAAATAGTAGATTTTGAACCCCTTTAGGCTTCTTCGTATATTTACTTTTTTATATTTTGAACCC
Organism: Lycium ferocissimum; assembly: GCF_029784015.1. Classification (NCBI taxonomy): domain Eukaryota; kingdom Viridiplantae; phylum Streptophyta; class Magnoliopsida; order Solanales; family Solanaceae; genus Lycium; species Lycium ferocissimum. The sequence goes on from NC_081350.1 coordinate 20,236,616, forward strand.
CCTCGACGAAAATCCTAACTCCGACCCTAGCTGAAGCTCCTCTACACTCTCTTATTAATAGTAGTAATTTAGGAGATTTATGAGTTTTTCCTTTGCGGGGTAAAATTTGGTAACTATGATTTGTGTCAGCAGTCAACCACAATCATCACAAGATAGATGAATTTCTTTGTTTCTACAGCCGAAAAATCCTCTCTAGGAAGATGAAGAGAATTTTCTCTTTGAATACTCTGGCCGTCATATTCGTGTGGAAGAAACTTGTTTTTGCCAACACTCATGATGGTATATTTATATGTTATTACTCTCTATGAACGTGCTCCGTATGTTATTCCCCGACAATTTCGATCGTCGTAAAAAAATATTAGGTAATATTATTTGTAATTACATAAATTTATTTATGAAGTACAAAAATGGTACGTATTATTGGATAAAATTATATCTTTTTCTTTGAAAATGGTGTTCTTGGTATATATTTTTTTTTTCTTCTTTTTCCCCACATGGAAACTAAGAAAATCCAATATTAAATATTAGGAATTAAGTGACCCAACATTTGTTTATTATCATTTACATAAATATATAAATGTGTTGAAAATCGTTCCTAAACAAAATTAATTAATAAGAATGTAGTTTTGAGAATATTTAGTTATTTATTTAAAAAATTTAAGTTGATCATAAAAGTAATCTATAATTATTTATTTTGAAAAGTCCTCTATCATTGTTGTGACGACATGATAGTTTTCACAATGGAATTTTTACATGAAACAACTATTTCAACTATTTTATTTTCAACATAAAATTGTATATTTGCTAACTTGCATAAAATAATCAATAAACTTTATGATGGTTATTTAATATCTTTCGAGAAGTTTGTTGAATTTTTTTTATTTTCTTTTTGAAGCGCTATCATAGCTAAAAATTAATATTCCTTAAAGAGTTTACGACGGGGAATGTGGAATAATGGATTTTTTATAGAACTGTTTGGCTTGCGTATCAATAAAATTAGGCATACAATCCAAATAGAAAAAGAAAAGGAATTCAATTACTCGAATTATTATGAAAGTTGGTAATTTTGAAAAACGTAAAGAAATAACATAGCAATAGGATTAGAACTTGAGTTAAGTTCCTAGCGGTAATAGGATAATACTCCTCACGTTTCTTTTAGGTTTTAGGGAAATAGGATTAGAGTTTATTAAGGATATAAAAGTCGTTTAATATTTGAAGGATATTTTGGTCAACCAACATTTATATTCTTGCTTTAAAATAAATATAGAATAGAGAGATAGATAGATAGGCAGGATTTAGGAGAACGATAAACCTAATGAGCCAATTAACACTCAGTGGCGGAGCCAGGATTTTCACTAAGGGGGTTTAAAAATAATTTTAACCATATATAAACAGTGTAATTTTCCGCCGAAGGGGGTTCGGCCCCCTTAGGCCTACTTGGCTCCGCCCCTGTTAACACTCCTTATGGATATATCCGACCCAATAGCTTTTTCCAACGGTTCGGATATGAAGCAGTGGAACTTTTTGTTTTCTAGCTCAAATTGATTTTTACAGTATATACCATACTGGTGTCGATCTATTACTTGTTATTATTTAAAATGAAAATTAAAATGAAAAACTTCTTCCAAAGTCAAATAGTAGAGTTTGTTTTGGAATGAGTGGCCATGGTACTTCACTCATGTTCTTTGCAGTGAACGTGATTATCAATGAGGTCTTGCATCAATGAACTCAAATAGTAGAGTTTGTTTTGGAATGAGTGGCCATGGTACTTCACTCATGTTCTTTGCGGTGAACGTGATTATCAATGAGGTCTTGCATGGTAGTTGCTTCCTGTCTTTGCATTGAATATTACGTAACTAGATATATTTTTCCAGACGAAATACATCGATGAGGCTTTAAATTTATTAAAAATTTCAGTTAGACGTCTTAATTGAAGTGGTGACGTACTCCCTCTATCGTCTTTTACTTCTCCGGTACTCATGTGAAATTGTGTCCCTTGTAAATGAAAGAGCTCAAGCCATAAATTGCTAATGAAGACGGGGTCCCCAGTCGCTGCATTTTGCACTTCTCTTAAAAAAACATTAATTAGGTATATATTTAACTAAATTATCCTTATAATGATACCTAAAAAATTTAAATTTGACCACTACTACTACTTCAATTATTTTGAAAAATAGTTACTTAATGATAAGTTTAAAATTGAAAAAGATAATCAATTCTGTCTTGATTTGCTAAAGTAGTTAGATAAAAAGAAAATTTATTTTTAATATACTGAACAAGTAAAATGGAATAGAGATAGTATTGAATAGCTGACATATGTAGAAAATGTGCATATTAAACTTTTGCAACCTCATCAATATGGCAACTTACTCATCCCCCTACCACAAATGAGTCGTTCAATAAACTGAGTAATCGTAACTGACAAGAGGGTTGCTCAAGTGGTAAGCACCCTCCTTCTCCAACACTAAGGTTGCGGGTTCGAGCCAATAAGAAAATAAGTGGGAAGCTCTTAGGGAGGGATAAAAAAAGAGTATCTGTAACCTCGAATACCACTCGACTCTATCTGTCGAGCATATATGACACTTCAGAATAAATAAGAGCAGAGTTGCAAGCTTAAACCGACTACATATATAAAAGAATGAAGATGTAACGTTCGATGTGCACCCATGATTCAAAGTGTGCTCACCAAAAGTAGAGAAAAAACGTGACCCACTATGGGAAATTTGAATTTTGATAGCAACCCAAATCGCTACAAAAGCCACGAAAGTTGCCACTAAAAGTTTATAGTGGCGACTACTGAGTTGTTGTAAGCATTATCGAAACTGAATATTTCTTGGGTAAACTACCAGGAGTCACTTAAAAAGCTACGCATTTGTAATGACTTTAGCCGCCACAAATAGTAAATAAATAACTACAATGAGACTTTTTCAGGTAGGTTGCCACTGAAGAATAACTTTAGCCGCCACAACAACTACTATACCTTCACCAGCAACTTCTGTTGCCACAAAAGCCTGAGTATTAGTTGCGACATTGGCCGCCACAATACTAATTGTTATTGTGACAAAGTTCTGTTGCTACTAAAGTTTATTTTTTTCCAGAGGCAAAGTAATAGATGTGTTAATCTAATTTCTTAAATCAATAGACGTGGATATTTTATCTACCCATTAAAAGGCAATGGACAACTTAAAAAAAGACGAACTATTATCGTATAGAATTGTAAGGATCTTTTTATTGCTAAAAGGTCAAATACAAATAAAATATTCAATACTTCATAGTACAATTTCACTGTGTATACACATAATACTAACAAATTGTAAATGCCTTCAAACTATTTCTTTGTCGTCTTCAGACTCATCCTACTCCTTGGCCAACTTCATTTTCCGTTGTTGAAGGACCCTTTCATTGACAATAAAAAGTTACCATCGCAAATGATAGATAAACTACGAGCACTACCATATATAATATAAGTAGTCTATAAAAACCAACTTAAAGAGCAATTGCTAATTCACGCCAGCTCTCTTTCATTCCCTCTAGTTCCTGTGCTGAAAGAGTCGAGAAGAACAAAGTATGGGTTGCCAAATATTTGATAATTTAACTAATATATTAGAATATGTATTGGGCCATAGATCATGTGGCTCAAGAATTCCAGATAACATCATCAATTTTATTCAACAAATTAAACTTGCCCCATAGAATATTTGGCATTAAGCCTAAAATAGCTAGGATCATAGATTTTTCTTTTCTTGCTAATTACACAAAGATTTCCTGTGTTGGCTAAAAATAACGTGGTAGTTAAGAAATAAAAATAGGAGCATACATGGATGACAAAATAAAATCTGAATAAAGTTCCAAATCATGTTAATTCTAGATCGCCAGACATTCTAGATCGCCCGACTAAGTATGACAAATAAGTCTAAATTTCTCAACTATATTATAAGAATCCAAAAGTATGAAATTAAAGCCGATTGTCTATATCTTAATTTTTTTTAGCTAACATGCATATGCGCCCTTAAACTTTGTCCCCTTTTTTTCATTTTGACACCTCAACTAAGTGTTGTTCCTATTGAACCCCTGAACTTGGCCTCAAGTGTGTCTATCAAACACAATCCGACCTACATAATATATATGGTGAGTTTCAATTATTATTTTTAGGCTTGCGTGTGAATGTCGATCGCATCCTACGTGGAAAATTCAACCAACTAAAACACTCCACCCATTTTAATTATACACATAAGATATTAAGTTTTGGTTATTTTGTTTTCAGTTTGGTTTCCAGCTTTGGTTTCTTATTTTTCAGCTTTTGATTTTTCAACTTTAGTTTCCAGTTTTGCTTTTCAGTTTTGATTTCTTATTTTTCAGTTTTCAGTTTTTATTTCCAGTTTTAGTTTCCAATTTTGATTTCTTATTTTCCAGTTTTGTTATTTGATTGGTTTAAGTGATGGTTCTTCACTTGTATAAAACAGTAGCACACTTCTTCCTATATGATGTGTATAATTAAAATAGGTGGGATGTTTTAATTGGTTGAATTTTTCACGTGGGATGTGATTGACATTCATGTGCAAGGCTAAAAAAAAAAAAAATCAAACTCACTATATATGCTATGTAAGTCGGATTGTGTTTGATACATACACTCGGTGCCAAATTGCAGGGTTCAATGGGAATACACTTGGTTACTGGTGAAAATGAAAAAAAAATAGAAAAAAAGACAAGTTTACGGGGCCGCATATGCATTAAGCCTTTTTTTTTTCCACCTCTATATCTTGAATGACTAACCATGTACATTAGGACTCATTTACCTGTCTAATCAATTCAGATACAATTAGGGGTCGTTTGGTAGACGGTATAAGGCAGGATATATCGGTATTAAATTTTTGGGTTAAATTTGTACCATGCTTTGGATTATATATGATATATCCCACCTTTAATCCAATAAACCAAACAAAGAACAAGTACTAAATAATCCAGAGATTATTTAGTCCCAAGATTATAATCACAGAACTATAATCTCAGCATAACTTTGTCCGCGCCACTTACTTTCTGTAGGAAGTCTATGCCAAAAGAGTTGATGCAGAATATGGGGTCCATTCCCATGTGGCAAAAATACCCATGGCCAATTTTACTTGGCTAGTATTCGTTTCCTTAGGCAAAGTTTGGTAAGTTGTGGAGGAGAATTAATTTGACCCCGCAGTAATGCAGTACACTTGGAGCTCATGGCTCTTTAATTTCACCCGTAAAAGGGCCAACTCTCGTCAATTATATACACCAAACAAAGAGAGAAACAAGAGTGAGGCATCATAGACACATAAAAGTTTAGAGAGTGTGATCAGTAATATTGCAGTGAAGTGGGAGAATCAAAAGAAAGTTATTTCTTTTGAGTGTTTACTGGTTTTTGGGCTATATATTTTATTCAAGACTATAAAGTGTAAAATTTCTTTCTATAGTGATAAAAATTATCCTCTTGGCCCGTGAGTTTTTCCTTATTCAAAATGGTTTTCATGTAAAAGTAATGGTGTCATTATATTCTCTTTTATTCTTGTTGATTAATCGTATCTCGGTGTTCCGATTCTATTGCTATGATATAATGTGAATATTATTTATGTGTGATATTTCTCCCAACAACTGGTATTGGTGCATAGGTTCTGATCATTCGCAAAAATATTTTTGCGGTCGGTCATACTATACTCGGTGAAAGAAAAAATATATGGAGCAATGTACGATGTATTAAATTTAACGGTGATAACGGTTTCTTAATATGACAAATAAGGATGAGGGATATTATCATCCAACAATTATTAGACAAGGCACTAGGCGGCAAATTCAAGAAGCCCGAATTCATAAAACTTTAAGGTTTGGTAGAAATGGATTAAAAGGCGGCTTGTGCAATCAGATTGCACTTATCAGATGATGTGGTCAATAACATCGTTGGTGAAGACAATGCATGTGGAATTTGGAAGAAGTTAGCAAATCTATGCGTGTCCAAGACGCTGACAAACAAATTGTACTTAAAGAAGCGATTGTACGCCCTTCATATAGGTGATGATACCATTTTTTGTCACATTTAAATATCTTAATGGACTAATCACACAACTAGCAACGCTCGAAGTAAAGATCGAGGTGGAAGATAAAGCCATTGTGATCCTGAAGTCGTTGACATCTTCTTACGACGATTTGATAACAATCATCTTGCATGTAACGACTCCATTGAGCTGAAGGACGTCACATCAGCTCTTTTACTCAATGAGAAGATGAGAAAGAAGCTTGAAAATCATGAACAAACTCTCATCATAGAAAGTAGAGGCACAAGTTTCTAAAGGGTTTCGAGCAACTAGATTTGGAGCTCATGAAAAGTCTAAGAATCGATTCAAATCAAGAGTCAGAAATTGCATACAATTGTGATCAACCAGGTCATTTCAAAAGTGGTTGTCTAAATTTAAAAAGGAAAAAGGTAAAAAGCAGTGGCCAGAAGAATAATGACAACACCATGTCAAGGAGCAAAACAATGATAATGTTGTTCTCTTCATAAACGAGGAAGGGGAATGCATGCGCTTGGCAGGTGCAAAGTCGAAATAGATGGTTGACACATCAACATTTTTTTTTTGTAGATATGTAGCAGGTGATTTCGGCACCGTAAGAATGAGTAAGCACTCAAAGATGGTGGGGATTGGGGATATTTGTATTAAGATTAATGTCAGATGCATATTGGTTTTAGCGGACATGCATCATGTACCTGATCTGCAGATGAACTTCATTGCGCGAATTGCTTTGGACCAAGATGTATATAAACGTTCTAAAGGATAGCGAATGTAATTATTTTTCCACCAAATATGCAAAAGATATACACTATTATGTATCAAAAATGTATATTTTAAGCATATTATACATTACTACAAAAAATATACATTTATTGGCTATTATTTGGTGGGCGGCTATTTATGTCAATTTGTCTAAAAATACCATATTTAGACCCAACTTATTTTATATTATCCGATTATTATTTAAAGACAAAATAATACTCCATCCGTCCCAATTTTAATGCCGTAGTTTGACTGGACACAGAGTTTGACTAAATTAAAGATGTGCGTAATGTATTAAAATGTCCTTTCAGTTTTGTGATTTTAAACCAGTGTCTTAAAAGGCGGGAGCTTAAGATGAGGTGTTTTAAATATGTCTCGGCGAGGCATAAGTCCTGAGGCACGGATAAGCCCCATGCGTACTTAATTTTTTTGTATTTCATAAATTAGTATAATTACAATAAATATTGTTTAAATAGGCAAAATTGCATTGAAAATTATTAAAAACTATAAATAAGTGAAAATATATATAGATGTGTTCCATCCCCACAAAAAACTAATAAAAACAATTCATTATACGTCACTTACAAGCACAAGGTTGCTTAAAGTATTCTGGATGGAAGAATAAAAAAGATGAATAACTAGTAATTTGAACTATGAAATTGTCGCGCTGGAGGAGAATAGATTTATTTTTATTTATTTATTTATTTATTTATTTTTTATTTTTGTATTTGCAAGTGATTGTTATTTTTTTGAGGTGGTAGAAGGCAAGAGAAACTATTGGGAAAGAACATAAATAGGCTTCTAGTAATAAAAAGGTCTTGACTTTTATAATTTTAATGTTTATAATTTTAATGCTTGAATTCTTTTTTTAAACTTTTGAGTGATTACAAATTGAGTTTTGAAAATCTGGGTGTTATATTAAGGACTTATTCAACAAATTTTATTTTCATGGGCTTACGGCCCAACAAAAAATTAAAACTCATCTCACGCCTAGGCGCGTACGACTTTTGAGATTTTTTCCCCCCACCATCGCCTCAGGGCATTTTTGCCTTTACAAAAAAAATAGGTAATTTGCGGAGGATGAAAGTTGCAATTCGCGGAGGTTTTAGCCTGCTTTAGCAAATAGTGGAGGTTAAGACCTCCGTGAATTGTAACTTTCAACCTCCACAAATTACCCATTTTTTTGTAATGTTGGTGTGCCTCTCCTCAAGGCTCGTCCCAAAAACGCCTCTAAAAATACTGTTTTAAACTTGTCTTGTATGGTGTTTGAATTTTTAACTTACTAGATGTAGAAATAGGCACTTTTTTTGGGACAACCCAAAAAAGAAAATAAGAAACTTAACTTGTGCTGCAGGGAGTATAAAAAATAGTCAAACCCTATAATATCAGGTTTTCATCTACTCTCAGCCGCCCTTCCCTAGTTTTTCTCTATCTCAAGCCTCTTCCTTTCTTTCGATCACTTTCCTTCTTCAAATCCACCGATGAAGGAAGAAGGATTCGCTGCTGCCTTTGTAGCTGTTTGGAGCAATGCTCTACAAAAGTATTGTTGACACCTAATTTTGGCCCTCCAATAATTTTATTTAATTATTCAGAGTTCTTGAACTTCAAACGGAGTAATATATGTATTTTTATAAACCAAAATAATTTTTACAAAAATTATTTTGATAATATTTTGCCATTTCATTTGGCAAAATAATTTCAAATATATATTCTAAGTCATTTAAAATAAATTTGCATATTTTTCATAAATATTAGAGGCATTTGTCAAAATTGATCCGAAATAGTTCAAAACAATTATTCAATTAACTGTTTAAATTATTACAAATCTAATTGACAAGTATTTTACTCCGGTAAATCAAGAAAATTAGTTAATTAAATAAGATAATCAATTGCATCTTGATTTTGTGATTTAGTTGGATATACTTGCCATTATTTCCAAAATTGGCTACTAGTGATTTTTTTGACAATTGTTTGAGTTAATTACGGTTATAATTGAAATGTCCATTTATCTGCTATGTGGTGATTAAGGTTATAATTGTTGACACCCAATTTTGACCCTCTTTTCTTCCAATTTATTTCTTTGAGCTTCTAAATTGGTAATAAATCAAATATCTTAGCTTTTACCATTTTTACTAGTTACTATCGCTATTATTATTATCGCTATTATTATTATTATTATTATTATTATTATTATTATTATTATTATTATTATTATTATTATTATTATTATTATTATTATTATTATTATTATTATTATTATTATTATTATTATTATTATTATTATTATTATTATTACAACAACAACAACAAGCCCAGTATAATCCCACCATGCGGGGTCCGGGGAGGGTAGAGTGTACGCAGACTAACCCCCACCTTGAAAGGTAGGGCGGCTTTCCGAAAGACCTTCGGCTCAAGAGAGGAGAAGAGAGAAAACAAGACAAAAGGTCGATAGTGGCCAAGCATATCGAAAACAATATGATAACACGAATACCAAAAGCGAGAAAGTCATGGTAGAGAACGATGAATAAATGAGCATTAACTACTATAGATAAATAAAATAATCGCAGTACCAACGGCCCAACAAATATAAGCAGCAATCAGATGCGTAAACCAAAGGTAATAAACAAATGAGCGAAATTGCAACTACTATGGTGAAAGGGTAAGCCACCTAGCCTTCTATCCTAATCTGAGTCCTCCACAACCTCCTATCTAAGATCATGTCCTCGGTGGTCGAAACCGTGCCATATCCCGTCTAATCACCTCTCCCAATACTTCTTCGGCCTCCCTTTACCTCGCACCGAAAACCATCCATAGCGCTAACCTCTCACACCTCTCCGTACCGGGGGCGGATCTCTCGTCTCTCTCTTCACATGCCCAAACCATCTCGGCCTTTTCCCGCATCTTGTCCTCCACCGATGTCACTCCCACCTTGTCTCGGATATCTTCATTCCTAATTCTATCTCTCCTAGTGTGTCCACACATCCACCGCCGCGATTTCGCATTTCGCGACTTTCCTTCCCGAATGTGGCATTTCTTGACCGGCCAACACTCCGCTCCGTACAATAAAGTCGGTCTAACCACCACTTTGTAGAACTTGCCTTTAAGTTTTGGAGGCACTTTCTTACACACAAAGACCTTTCGAAGGCGAGTCTCCATTTCATCCACCTCGCACCAATACGATGTGAAACATCGTCGTCGATATCCCCATCTTCCCGTATAATAGACCCAAGGTACTTCGAAACTTCCTTTCTTTTGAATGGCTCCTCGGGTACCAAGCCTCACTTCCTCATCCCCCTCACGCGGTACGCCACCGAACCCCGCACTCCAAGTATTCGTCTTGGTCCTACTCAATTTAAATCCTTTAGACTCCAACGTCTGTCTCCAGCCCTCCAGCTTATCGTTAACTCCGTTGCGAGTCTCGTCAATCAGGACTATGTCATCTGCGAACAACATACACCAAGGCACCTCACCTTGTATTTGTCGCATCAATTCATCCATCACCAAGGCGAATAGAAACGGGCTAAGAGCTGATATCTTATGCAACCCCATCAGAACAAGGAAGTGCTCTGAATCTTCTCCTACCGTCCTTACCCTGGTCTTAGCTCCATTATACATGTCCTTTATCGCTCTAATGTACACCACAGGTACACCTTTAGCCTCCAAGCATCTCCATAGGACCTCTCTTGGCACCTTGTCGTAGGCCTTTTCTAGGTCAATAAATACCATGTGCAAGTCCCTCTTCCGCTCCCTATCTTTGCTCCACCAATCTCCTTACAATATGAAGCTTCTGTAGTCGAGCGCCCCGGCATAAAACCAAACTGGTTCTCTTAAATAGACATACCTCTCCTCACCCTCATTTCCACCACCCTTTCCCACACTTTCATAGTGTGACTTAGCAGTTTGATACCTCTATAGTTGTTGCAGCTTCGAATGTCTCCCTTGTTCTTGTACACGGGAATCATTGTACTCCATCTCCATTCTTCCGGCATCTTCACTGTCTTGAAAATGGCATTAAACAATATAGTCAGCCACTCCAAGCCTACCCTGCCTGCATTCTTCCAAAATTCTCCAGGAATCTCGTCGGATCCGGTCGCTCTTCCCCTGCGCATCCTACGAACAGCTCCCTTAACCTCCTCAACCTTTATATTCCTACAATAACCAAAGTCGCGACGCCTATCGAGTGCTCCAAGTCTCTCCCGACACAATGTCTCGTCCGCTCCTTCGTTCAAGAGTTCATGAAAGTATGTTCGCCATCTCTCGTCTAATGCGGGCTTCTGTGCCAACAACACTTGGCCATCCTCGTCCTTGATGCACTTCACTTGATCCAAGTCGCGTGCCTTCCTCTCTCTCACCTTGGCTAGCTTAAATAGCTTCTTATCCCCACCTCTGTCCTCTAGTTCTACATAAAGGCGTTCAAAGGCTGCCGTTTTAGCTGCCGAAACTGCCAACTTCGCCTCCTTTCTCGCCATCTTATACTTTTCCCTATTCGTCCGCTTCTCTTCATCATCCTTGCTATCTACCAGCTTCATATATGCCTATTTCTTTTGCTTCTACCTTCCCTTGGACTTCTCCATTCCACCACCAATCCCCTCGGCGCCCACCACGGCGGCCTCGTGAGACCCCCAATACCTCTCTAGCTGCTTCCCGAATGAATGCGGTGGCCGTCCTATCCCACATCTTGCTCGCATCCCCCTATTATCCCATGCTCCCATAACCATCAACTTCTCTCCCATCTCTAGGGCACTAGACGGAGTCAAACTCCCCCACCTAATCCTCGGTCGGTCATCCACAACCTTCTTATTCTTCTTCCTTCTTACCTCTAAATCCATCACCAGTAGCTTATGTTGGGTCGTAAGATTCTCACTCGGTATGACCTTGCAGTCCTTACAGAGGCCTTTATCATCTTTTCTAAGAAGTAAGAAGTCTATTTGCGTCGCGACCATTTGAGCTACGAAAGGTTACCAAGTGCTCCTCCTTCTTCGGAAAACACGAGTTGGCTACCACAAATCCAAAAGCTTTTGCGAAATCCAGGAGTGAGACTCCTCCAACATTCCTATCTCCGAAGCCAAATCCTCCATGCACCTCGTCATAACCCCTCGAAACAGACCCAATGTGCCCATTGAAATCTCCTCCTATGAATAACTTCTCAGTAGGCGGTATACTTACCACCACTTCGTCCAAGTCCTCCCAAAAGCGCCTTTTTACCTCCTCGTCCAAACCCACTTGTGGCGCGTAGGAACTTAATGTTCAAGGTGAACCCTCCAACGACTAACTTAATCGCCATCATCCTGTCGTTGATCCTCCTAACCTCCACCACCTGATCTCTAAGCTTACTATCTACTAAGATCCCTACCCCATTCCTATACCTCGACTTGCCCGAGAACCAAAGCTTGTACCCGTCCACATCCTTAGCTTTAGGTCTTACCCATTTAGTCTCTTGGACACAAGCTATATTAATCCTCCTCTTTTTAAGATTCTTAACTAACTCTATGGACTTTCCTGATAAAGTCCCAATATTCCAAGACCCTACTCTCAATCTAGAAGCTCCCTCAACCCCCTTAGCCCCCCCAACCCTAGTCCCCGATCCCAACCGAGAACATGACCCTTGTTATATCCCGTATTTTGTACCTTGGGACAATCCAAGCTAACCATGATAAGTTAAGGACAGGACTATTCCGGGATATGAGGTAGAGACTTTTGACCTTCGATTTTGTGTTAAGGCATAAGTTGCTTATGAATTTATTGGCATGGAATATTAAGGAAAATTTGGGGTTAATAGTTAATTTAGGAAAATTGGCATTTCATGAAATAATGGCCAAGTTGGCCGTGTGGTGTGAGTGGGGCACCACCCATGGCTTGGCTAATTTTAATTCATCCAAGCCATGTGTGGGCCATGGGACACATGGATGACTATATATGAGTATATTGGATGACTTATTAATCACATTCTTCATACTTTCAAACCTTAGAAAATTCAAGAAACTTGGAGAAAAATAAAGAGAGGCCATTCGGCCATGGAACCGAGAATTTGAGCCCTCAAATCTTGATTCAAAAAATATTTTTTTCTAGCAGTTCCAACCAATTGGAAGGTCCTAATTAACGTGCTTAAAAATTGACAATCATGTTGTTGCTTCATAATTTAAACTCACGTTGATAGTATTATATTTCGTATTTTTTGTACGTCGGGTTATTCGCAAGCTGAGGTGGGGCCCACACATTGAGATTTTTTTTGGGACATGCGACAATTTATATGAATCACATATGTGAAGGTAAACATAACTCAAGAAGAACCCTTGAGCCAAATCAAAGTGGAAATCCTCCAAGCAAATATTTTTAAGTAACGTTTTTGGGTGATCTGACTTCGAGGGGCAGAAACGGTATTATAAGTTTGGAATTTGGAAATATACCAAAGATAGAAGTTGTAGATAATTGTATTAGCTTTCAAACCATAGGTCGTGGGCCCACAGGTGACATCAGGATAAGGAGATACAGACGTTTTAAAGTGGAAAGGTCAGTGGGCTAGGCTCAAACCAGACCCAATCGGGTTAGGCCCATGACCCATGCCTATTTAAGTGAAATTTCAGCCCTTTCCTCTCATTTTTCAGACCAAGAACACCAGAAAATTCTGGAAAGAGAGAGAAGAGCCTTGGAGAGAAGAAAAACCAATTTTGACCAAAATCGAGCCCCGAATTCGAAGCCCATGAAGAGAAAAGTGTTGTCTGTTGCGTTGTTTTCAATTTGAGCTAAAAATCAACCAAGGAGAAGAGTGATAACGTGGGGGCTGCATGATTAAGGTATGAATACTGTTCCTTTTCATTGTTAACGAGTTTATTTAGAATTTTAACGGATTAGCACGGAGGGAATAGTCTGATAAATTCGTTTGTTGGTGTTGTGAATTATGGAAGGAGGTTTGAAGAGAATTTTGGATGAAAATAAATGTATTTACCTTGTAAAATGTGAAGGCTGTTGTTATTGATGTTGTTCATATGAATTTCGACTCCTTTACGGAAATAAAATTATTAAATAGTTATATCGCAAATTTGGTTGGTTGAGAAATTTAGAAAACAGTGTGCGGGCTGTTTTATGGCATACGTCGGTATTGGAAATGATGTTAATACTATTGGTATTGTTGTTGGTGTTGTTGGTTACTGAATTGAGAATTTGGGCTAGGCATATAAACAGGGGAAATGCTGCCCAAATTTCTGTAGACAAATGCTAACTTAGGATTGAATTTCTAAGTGCCTATAGCTAATGTTTGGTATTTATTGATGTATTGTAGATCTTGGGGAGCCCGATACTTGAGTTTGGATTAGCTTAGGAAGCGGACGAGGTATGTAAAGCTCAACCTTCTTTCTTTGGCATGTCTTAGTGTAAGTAAGCTATGACACGATTCTCGGGGTAACTCTACTCTTATGATTCGAGCATGGTTACGATTCATATCCACCTCTTAATGTTGGCATTCTTAATGTGGTAGAACTACGGTCTTTATGTCTTTTGTATGATTGAATTCAAATGTGGTATAAAGAGTTTTGCTCTAAAAGGGTTTTATGTTGAAAATGTCCCTAACTTTCATAGACAGAACCGGATTGCTTTGATATGCTCGTAAATGATTCTATAACGTATAATGACTTTAACTTTCATGGACGGGCCTGGATTGGCTTGATGCACATCCGTGGTCCCCGAGATTTTCCTTTGTTTAGTCTTAACGACTTTTGAAAGAACTTAACATGATTACCGTTTTTACTCTCGAGCGTCGACTACTTACTTATCCATTGAGTCTGTAATGATGATTTATGTGCATATGGTTTCTCACTACTCTGCTAGTGCAAAGCTCAATATGTCTTTCACTGAGTCCCGGGCCAGGACACGCATTCGTGCACATCCCCCTGCATTATTCACCGAGTCCCTCACTAGAGGGCCGGGACACGCTATATATATGTATATGATGATGTGATGATATGGGGATGGTGGCCGGGATGGCATATGATGATTTTATTCACCGAGTCCCTCACTAGAGGGCCGGGACACGCTATGTATATATATATGATGACATGATGACATGATTTTACTTACCGAGTCCCTCATTAGAGGGCCGGGACACGTTATATGTACATGTACATGATGACTATTTTCTTATGTCATTGAGTCTCATAATGTCATTGACACGCATGATTTATGTTTCAAAGACAAGTTTTATGGTTTTACGTTTACGGTACTAATTTTCTGTACTCCTTACTTCGGTATGGTTACATTTCTTTTGTATTTCATGCTTTACATACTCGGTACATATTCCGTCTTGACCCCCCTTCATCGGAGGTTGTTTCATGCCACGCGGTATATACGGATGAGTAGAAGATGTTCCGGTTGGATTGGCGAGCTCCATTTCCTCTCGGAGTCTTTGCCGAGTCGAGTGCTTTTGTTATGGTATCCGGAGTTATGTTAGAGACTTTGCGGACGATGTCGTGTATATAAGATGTCGAGTTTGTAAGCGGCTATGTAAGCGATGTATTATTATGCATTGTGTTACAAGTTTCATATGTTACAGATTTTATTTGAGTTGAGAAAGATGAAAAGCATATTGTTCTTCGAAAAGCTTTCCTTATGCATTCCGTCATGATTTAAGGGCCCAGCATGATTATGAGTATAACGAGAGTCAGCGGGTTCGCTCGGCCCTAAGTAAGGGTCGGGTGCCCATCACGCCCTATCGGAAATTGGGGTGTGACAACCCTAGTCTACCATCCCTCACCAAAGCCAGTAAAGCAAATATACACTAGTGAAAGGTTAATCTAAGACAAACGAAGGATCAATAATAGAGCACAAGTTAGTAATAGTCTATAAGCAAAGAAATAGGTATTCAATTAGGCAGAGCAGGCAAAATTTATAAGGCAAAATTTATAAGGCTAAATGACAGGAAATGGGCTATTGGAGGTACCAACTCCAAGTAAGTGAAACCTGTTCACCATCGAGAAATCTCTGTTTGCCGCCGAAAACAACTGTTCTCTGTAGGGAAATCGTTCACCGACCAGGAATCACTTGTTCACCGACCGGTGCGAAATTACCCGAAAACCTGCGGGTGCGGTCGCGGTATAGAAGAGAGAGAGAGAGAAAAAAAAACAAGAAAGGAAGAAGGAGAGAAAAGAGAGAAGGAGAGAGAGAGAAAGAGAGATACGCGGCGGAAAACAGTGGTGGTGGTCGCCGGTTGGGGTGGCCTGGTTGGGGGGGTGGGTGGGGTGGGGGTTGGGGGGGGGAGGAGGTAACTTACCGTTACTTATGAGAGGAGAGAGAAAATGAGAGATGAGAGGAGAGAGAGGACATATAGCACACATACATAATAAAATTTACTACCTATCTACACAGTGTACATTTCTAGTCACCTTGAAAAGGGTTGACTCTGCCACTGATTGATACTTCATTAAAGGAATGAAATTAACATTATACAGAACTATTCGTTATTATTATTATTATTATTATTATTATTATTATTATTATTATTATTAATATTATTATTATTATTATTATTATTATTATTATTATTATTATTATTATTATTATTATTACCGCGCTACTACTACTACTACTATTATTATTATTATTACTAGTTACTATTTTACCATTTTTACTAGTTACTATCGCTATTATTATTATTATTATTATTACTACTACTACTACTACTACTACTACTACTACTACTATTATTATTATTATTATTATTATATTTAGTACTACTACTAATATTATTATTATTATTATTATTATTATTATTATATTTAGTACTACTACTAA